>NW_022995373.1:3032126-3105305 GCF_004354385.1 Drosophila innubila
AAGTGAAAACTTGAGTTTAAAATTTTCAATTTTCAAATATCAAAGGGGAGTATTACCAATATCGAATTCTAGCAAAATACTTTTTTTTAAAGATATTAATAAAATTTGAATGCAGAATGAATTAGATGCCAAACCATGATCAAAATGACTTCCTCTTGAAAATCAGTTCAAATTTGACAAAGTTATGACTGTTTGACTTTGGTCAGACTGGATCTAGCACTTTACAAGTCAAATTTTCGTTCAATTTCCATGATTTTGACAAGAAAATGAAACGTCTCAGAATCAAGTTTAAAGTGTTGTTTTATAAATTATGATATAAGGAGTTTATTAAAAGTGAAAACTTGAGATTTAAAATTTTCAATTTTCAAAATATCAAAGGGGAGTATTACCATCAATATCAATTCTAGCATAAATACTTTTTTAAGATATTAATAAAATTTGAATGCAGAATGAATTAAGATGCCAAACCATGATCAAAATGACATTCCTCTTGAAAATCAGTTCAAATTTGACAAAGTTATGACTGTTTGACTTTGGTCAGACTTTGGATCTAGCACTTTACAAGTCAAAATTTTCGTTCAATTTCCCATGATTTTGACAAGAAAATGAACGTCTCAGAATCAAGTTTAAAGTGTTGTTTTATACTAATTATGATATAAGGTTTATTAAAAGTGAAAACTTGAGATTTAAAATTTTAATTCAAAACATAAATACTGTTTTTTTTTAGATATTAATAAAATTTGAATGCAGAATGAATTAAGATGCCAAACCATGATCAAAATGACATTCCTCTTGAAAATCAGTTCAATTTTGACAAAGTTATGACTGTTTGACTTTGGTCAGACTTTGGATCTAGCACTTTACAAGTCAAAATTTTTGTTCAATTTCCATGATTTTTGACAAGAAAATGAAACGTCTCAGAATCAAGTTTAAAGTGTTGTTTTATACTAATTATGATATAGGAGTTTATTAAAGTGAAAACTTGAGATTTAAAATTTTCAATTTTCAAAATATCAAAGGGAGTATTACCATCAATATCGAATTCTAGCATAAATACTTTTAAGATATTAATAAAATTTGAATGCAGAATGAATTAAGATGCCAAACCATGATCAAAATGACATTCCTCAATCAGTTCAATTTGACAAAGTTATGACTGTTTGACTTTGGTCAGACTTTGGATCTAGCACACAAGTCAAATTTTTCGTTCAATTTCCCATGATTTTGACAAGAAAATGAAACGTCTCAGAATCAAGTTTAAAGTGTTGTTTTATACTAATTATGATATAAGGAGTTTATTAAAAGTGAAAACTTGAGATTTTAAATTTTCAATTTCAATATCAAAGGGGGGAAATACCATCAATATCGAATTATTGCATAAATACTTTTTTTTTTTAAATTTATAAAATTTGAATGCAGAATGAAACAAGATGCCAAACCATGATCAAAATGACATTCCTCTTGAAAATCAGTTCAAATTTGACAAAGTTATGACTGTTTGACTTTGGTCAGACTTTGGATCTAGCACTTTACAGTCAAATTTTTCGTTCAATTTCCCATGATTTTTGACAAGAAAATGAAACGTCTCAGAATCAAGTTTAAAGTGTTGTTTTATACTAATTATGATATAAGGAGTTTATTAAAAGTGAAAACTTGAGATTTAAAATTTTCAAATTTCAAATATCAAAGAGTATTACCATCAATATCGAATTCTAGCATAAATACTTTTTTTAAGATATTAATAAAATTTGAATGCAGAATGAAATTAGACGCCAAACCATGATCAAAATGACATTCCACCTGAAAATCAGTTCAAATTTGACAAAGTTATGACTGTTTGACTTTGGTCAGACTTTGGATCTAGCACTTACAAGTCAAATTTTTCGTTCAATTTCCCATGACTTTTGACAAGAAAATGAAACGTCTCAGAATCACGTTTAAAGTGTTGTTTTATACTAATTATGATATAAGGAGTTAATTAAAAGTGTAAACTTAAGATTGAAAATTTTTAATTTTCAAAATATCAAAGGGGGAGTATAACCATCATTATCGAAAGTTATGACGGGTTGACTTTGGTCAAACTTTGGATCTAGAACTTTACATGTCAAAATTTTCGTTTAATTTCCCATGATTTTTGACAAGAAAATTAAACGTCTCAGAGTCAAGTTTAAAGTGTTGTTTTATACTAATTATCATATAAGGAGTTTATTAAATGTGAAAACTTGAGATTTAAAATTTTGAATTCAAGCATAAATACTGTATTTTTTAGATATTAATAAAATTTAAATGCAGAATGAATTAGATGAAACCATGATCAAAATGACATTCCTCTTGAAAATCAGTTCAGTTTGACAAAGTTATGACTGTTTGACTTTGTCAGACTTTGGATCTAGCACTTTACAAGTCAAATTTTTCGTTCAATTTCCATGATTTTTGACAAGAAAATGAAACGTCTCAGAATCAAGTTTAAAAGTTGTTTTTTACTAATTTGATATGAGAGTTTATTAAAAGTGTTGTTTTATACTAATTATGATATAAGGATTTATTAAAATGAAAACTTGGTTTAAAATTTTCAATTTCAATATCAAGGAAATACCATCAATATCAATTATTGCAAATACTTTTTTTTAAATTTATAAAATTTGAATGCAGAATGAATTAGATGCCAAACCATGATCAAAATGACATTCCTCTTGAAAATCAGTTCAAATTTGACAAAGTTATGACTGTTTGACTTTGGTCAGACTTTGGATCTAGCACTACAAGTCAAAATTTTTCGTTCAATTATGATTTTGACAAGAAAATGAAACGTCTCAGAATCAAGTTTAAAGTGTTGTTTTATACTAATTATGATATAAGGTTTATTAAAAGTGAAAACTTGATTTAAATTTTCAATTTTCAAAATATCAAGGGGAGTATTACCATCAATATCGAATTCTAGCATAAATACTTTTTTTTAAGATATTAATAAAATTTGAATGCAGAATGAATTAAGATGCCACCATGATCAAAATGACATTCCTTTGAAAATCAGTTCAAATTTGACAAAGTTATGACTGTTTGACTTTGGTCAGACTTTGGATCTAGCACTTTACAAGTCAAATTTTTCGTTCAATTTCCATGATTTTTGACAAGAAAATGAAACGTCTCAGAATCAAGTTTAAAGTGTTGTTTATACTAATTATGATATGAGTTTATTAAAATATGTAAAACTTGAGATTTAAAATTTTTTAATTTTCAAAGATATCAAGAATATAGCCATCATTATCGAAAGTTATGACAGGTTGACTTTGGTCAAACTTTGGATCTAGCACTTTACATGTCAAATTTTCGTTCAATTTCCCATGATTTTTTACAAGAAAATGAAACGTCTCAGAGTCAAGTTTAAAGTGTTGTTTTATACAAATTATCATATAAGGAGTTTATTAAATGTGAAAACTTGAGATTTAAAATTTTGAATTCAAGCATAAATACTGTATTTTTTAGATATTAATAAAATTTAAATGCAGAATGAATTAAGATGCCAAACCATGATCAAAATGACATAAAGCTTGAAAGTCGGTTCAATTTTGACAAAGTTATGACTGTTTGACTTTGGTCAGACTTTGGATCTAGCACTTTACAAGTCAAATTTTTCGTTCAATTTCCATGATTTTTGACAAGAAAATGAAACGTCTCAGAATCAAGTTTAAGGTGTTGTTTTATACTAATAATGATATAAGGAGTTTATTAAAAGTGAAAACTTGAGATTAAAATTTTCAACTTTCCAAATTTCAAAGGGGAGTATTACCATCAATATCGAATTCTAGCATAAAAACTTTTTATATAAATTAAAATAATTTGAATGCAGAATGAATTAAGATGCCAAACCATGATCAAAATGACATTCCTCTTAAAGATCAGTTCAAATTTGACAAAGTTATGACTGTTTGACTTTGTTCAGACTTTGGATCTAGCACTTTACAAGTCAAATTTTTCGTTCAATTTCCCATGATTTTTGACAAGAAAATGAAACTTCTCGGAATCAAGTTTAAAGTGTTGTTTTATACTAATTATGATATAGGGAGTTTATTAAAAGTGAAAACTTGAGATTTTAAATTTTCAATTTCAATATCAAAGGGAAGTATTACCATCAATATCAATTCTAGCATAAATACTTTTTTAAGATATTAATAAAATTTGAATGCAGAATGAATTAAGATGCCAAACCATGATCAAAATGACATTCCTCTTGAAAATCAGTTCAAATATGACACAGTTAAGACTGTTTGACTTTGGTCAGACTTTGGATCTAGCACTTTAAAGTCAAAATTTTCGTTCAATTTCCATGATTTTGACAAGAAAATGAAACGTCTCAGAATCAAGTTTAAAGTGTTGTTTTATACTAATTATGATATAAGGAGTTTATTAAAAGTGAAAACTTGAGATTTAAAATTTTCAATTTCAAAATATCAAAGGGAGATATTACCATCAATATCGAATTCTAGCATAAATACTTTTTTTTTAGATTATAAAATTTGAATGCAGAATGAATTAGATGCAAACCATGATCAAAATGACATTCCTCTTGAAAATCAGTTCAAATTTGACAAAGTTATGACTGTTTGACTTTGGTCAGACTTTGGATCTAGCACTTTACAAGTCAAATTTTCGTTCAATTTCCCATGATTTTTGACAAGAAAATGAAACGTCTCAGAATCAAGTTTAAAGTGTTGTTTATACTAATTATGATATAAGGAGTTTATTAAAGTGAAAACTTGAGATTTAATTTTCAATTTTCAAATATCAAAGAGTATTACCATCAATATCGAATTCTAGCATAAATTATTTTTTTTAGAATATGTAATAAATTTGATCAGACTTTGGATCTAGCACTTTAAGAAATCAACATTTTCGTTAAATTTTCATGATTTTTTTGACAAGAGTAAACAATCTCAAATCAAGTTTAAAGTGTTGTTTTATACTAATTATGATATAAGGAGTTTATTAAAAGTGAAAACTTGAGATTTAAAATTTTCAATTTCAAATATCAAAGGGAGTATTACCATCAATATCGAATTCTAGCATAAATACTTTTTTTTAAGATATTAATAAAATTTGAATGCAGAATGAATTAGATGCCAAACCATGATCAAAATGACATTCCTCTTGAAAATCAGTTCAAATTTGACAAAGTTATGACTGTTTGACTTTGGATCTAGCACTTTACAAGTCAAAATTTTCGTTCAATTTCCATGATTTTGACAAGAAAATGAAACGTCTCAGAATCAAGTTTAAAGTGTTGTTTATACTAATTATGATATAAGGAGTTTATTAAAAGTGAAAACTTGAGATTTAAAATTTTCAATTTTCAAAATATCAAAGGGGAGTATTACCATCAATATCGAATTCTAGCATAAATACTTTTGAAAATTTTAATGCAGAATGAATTAAGATGCCAAACCATGATCAAAATGACATTCCTCTTGAAAATCAGTTCAAATTTGACAAGTTATGACTGTTTGACTTTGGTCAGACTTTGGATCTAGCACTTTACAAGTCAAATTTTTCGTTCAATTTCCCATGATTTTACAAGAAAATGAAACGTCTCAGAATCAAGTTTAAAGTGTTGTTTATACTAATTATGATATAAGGAGTTTATTAAAAGTGAAAACTTGAGATTTAAAATTTTCAATTTTCAAAATATCAAAATATACCATCAATATCAATTCTAGCATAAATACTTTTTTTAAAGAAAATTTTAATGCAGAATGAATTAAGATGCAAACCATGATCAAAATGACATTCCTCTTGAAAATCAGTTCAAATTTTGACAAGTTATGACGGTTTGACTTTGGTCAGACTTTGGATCTAGCACTTTACAAGTCAAATTTTTCATTCAATTTCCCATGATTTTTGACAAGAAAATGAAACGTCTCAGAATCAAGTTTAAAGTGTTGTTTTTTACTAAATTTGATATAAGGAGTTTATTAAAAGTGTTGTTTTATACTAATTATGATATAAGGAGTTTATTAAAAGTGAAAACTTGAGATTTAAAATTTAAAATTTCAATATCAAAGGGGAAGTATTACCATCAATATCGAATTCTAGGATAAATACTTTTTTTTAAGATATCATTAAAATTTAAATGCAGAATGTATTAGGATGCCAAACCATGATCAAAATGACATTCCTCTTGAAAATCAGTTCTTTGGATCTAGCACTTTACAAGTCAAATTTTTCATTCAATTTCCCATGATTTTTTACAAGAAAATGAAACGTCCCAGAATCAAGTTTAAAGTGTTGTTTTATACTAATTATGATATAAGGAGAATATTAAAAGTGAAAACTTGAGATTTAAAATTTTCAATTTTCAAAATATCAAAGGGAATATTACCATCAATATCGAATTCTAGCATAAATACTTTTTTTTTAAAGAAATTTTAATGCAGAATGAATTAGATGCCAAACCATGATCAAAATGACATTCCTCGAAAATCAGTTCAGTTTTGACAAAGTTATGACTGTTTGACTTTGGTCAGACTTTGGATCTAGCACTTTACAAGTCAAATTTTCGTTCAAATTTCCCATGATTTTTTGAAGAAAATGAAACGTCTCAGAATCAAGTTTAAAGTGTTGTTTATACTAATTATGATATAAGGAGTTTATTAAAAGTGAAAACTTGAGATTTAAAATTTTCAATTTTCCAAATATAAAAGGGGAGTATTACCATCAATATCAAATTCTAGCAAGTTTGCTTTAGGTCAGACTTTGGAAAAAATACTTTTATTCAATTTTCAAAAAAAATCAAAGGGGGAGTATTACCATCAATATCAATTCTAGCATAAATACATTTTTTTAAGAAATTATAAAATTTGAATGCAGAATGAATTTAGATGCCAAACCATGATCAAAATGACATTCCATTGAAAATCAGTTCAATTTGACAAAGTTATGACTGTTTGACTTTGGTCAGACTTTGGATCTAGCACTTAACAAGTCAAATTTTCGTTCAATTTCCCATGATTTTTGACAAGAAAATGAAACGTCTCAGAATCAAGTTTAAAGTGTTGTTTTATACTAATTATGATATAAGGAGTTTATTAAAAGTGAAAACTTGAGATTTAAAATTTTCAATTTTCAAAATATCAAAGGGGGGAGTATTACCATCAATATCGAATTCTTGCATAAATACTTTTTTTTAATATATTAATACAATTTGAAGTTAAGACTGTTTGACTTTGGTCAGACTTTGGATCTAGCACTTTACATGTCAAATTTTTCGTTCAATTTCCCATGATTTTTGACAAGAAAATGATACGTCTCAGAATCAAGTTTAAAGTGTTGTATTATACTAATTATAATATAAGGAGTTTATTAAAGTGAAAACTTGAGATTTAAAATTTTTTAAAATATCAAAGACCATCAATATCAATTCTAGCATAAATACTTTTTTTAAGATATTAATAAAATTTGAATGCAGAATGAATTAAGATGCAAACCATGATCAAAATGACATTCCTCTTGAAAATCAGTTCAATTTTGACAAAGTTATGACTGTTTGACTTTGGTCAGACTTTGGATCTAGCACTTTACAAGTCAAATTTTCGTTCAATTTCCATGATTTTGACAAGAAAATGAAACGTCTCAGAATCAAGTTTAAAGTGTTGTTTATACTAATTATGAAGTTTATTAAAGTGAAAACTTGAGATTTAAAATTTTCAATTTTCAAAATATCAAAAATATCAATATCAATTCTAGCATAAATATTTTTTTTTTAAGATATTAATAAAAATTTGAATGCAGAATGAATTTAGATGCCAAACCGTGATCGAAATGAAATTAAGCTAGAAAGTCGGTTCAGCTTTGACAAAGTTATGACGGTTTGACTTAGGTCAGACTTTGGATCTAGCACTTTACAAGTCAACTTTTCGTTCAATTTCCCATGATTTTTGACAAGAAAATGAAACGTTTTAGAATCAAGTTTAAAGTATTGTTTTATACTAATTAAGATATAAGGAGTAAGGAGTTTATTAAAAGTGAAAGCTTGAGATTTTAAATTTTCAACTTTCAAAAATATCAATGGGGGGAGTACTACCATCAACATCGAATTATTGCATAAATACTTGTTTTTTAAGAAATTAATAAAATTTGAATGCAGAATGAAACAAGATGCCAAACCATGATCAAAATGACATTAAGCTTGAAAGTCGGTTCAGTTTTGACAAAGCTATGACGGTGTGACCTTGGTCAGACTTTGGATCTAGCACTTTACAAGTCAAATTTTCGTTCAATTTCCATGATTTTTGACAAGAAAATGAAACGTCTCAGAATCAAGTTTAAAGTGTTGTATTATACTAATTATGATATAAGGAGTTTATTAAAGTGAAAACTTGAGATTTTAATTTTCAAAATATCAAAGGGAGTATTACCATCAATATCGAATTCTAGCATAAATACTTTTTTTAAGATATTAATAAAATTTGAATGCAGAATGTATTTAGATGCCAAATTATGATCAAAATGACATTCCTCTTGAAAATCAGTTCAAATTTGACAAAGTTATGACTGTTTGACTTTGGTCAGACTTTGGATCTAGCACTTTACAAGTCAAATTTTTCGTTCAATTTCCATGATTTTTGACAAGAAAATGAAACGTCTCAGAATCAAGTTTAAAGTGTTGTTTTATACTAATTATGATATAAGGAGTTTATTAAAGTGAAAACTTGAGATTTAAAATTTTCAATTTTCAAAATATCAAAGGCGGGAGTATTACCATCAATATCGAATTCTAGCATAAATACTTTTTTTTTAAGATATTAATAAAATTTGAATGCAGAATGAAACAAGATGCCACATTATGATCAAAATTACATTCCTCTTGAAATCAGTTCAAGTTTTACAAAGTTATGACGGGTTGACTTTGGTCAAACTTTGGATCTAGCACTTTACAAGTCAAAATTTTCGTTCCATTTCCCATGATTTTTTACAAGAAAATGAAACGTCTCAGAGTCAAGTTTAAAGTGTTGTTTTATACCAATTATGAAAAAAGGAGTTTATTAAAAGTGAAAACTTGAGATTTAAAATTTTGAACTCTAGCATAAATACATTTTAAGATATTAATAAAATTTAAATACAGAATGAATTTAGATGCCAACTCATCATCAAAATGACATAAGGCTTGAAAGTCGGCTCAGTTTTGACAAAGTTATGACGGGTTGACTTTGGTCGGACTTTGGATCTAGCACTTAACAAGTCAAATATTTCGTTCAATTTCCCATTATTTTTGACAAGAAAGTGAAACGTCTCAGAATCACGTTTAAAGTGTTGTTTAATACTAATTATGATATATTTATTAAAAAAAACTTGAATTTAAAATTTTCAACTTCTAGCATAAATACTTTTTTTAAGATATTAATAAATTTAATGCAGAATGAATTTAGATGCCAAACCATGATCAAAATGACATTCCTCTTGAAAATCAGTTCAGTTTGACAAAGTTATGACTGTTTGACTTTGGTCAGACTTTGGATCTAGCACTTTACAAGTCAAATTTTTCGTTCAATTTCCATGATTTTTGACAAGAAAATGAAACGTCTCAGAATCAAGTTTAAAGTGTTGTTTTATACTAATTATGATATAAGGAGTTTATTAAAAAAAACTTGAGATTTAAAATTTTCAATTTCAAATATCAAAGGGGAAGTATTACCATCAATATCGAATTCTAGCATAAATACTTTTTTTTAAGATATTAATAAAATTTGAATGCAGAATGAATTAAGATGCCAAACCATGATCAAAATGGCATTCCTCTTGAAAATCAGTTCAAATATGACACAGTTAAGACTGTTTGACTTTGGATCTAGCACTTTAAAAGTCAACATTTTTGTTCAATTTTCCATGATTTTTGACAAGGAAATGAAACGTCTCAGACTCAAGTTTAAAGTGTTGTTTTATACTAATTATGATATAAGGAGTTTATTAAAAGTGAAAACTTGAGATTTTAAATTTTCAATTTCAATATCAAAGGGGAAGTATTACCATCAATATCGAATTCTAGCATAAATACTTTTTTTTAAGATATTAATAAAATTTGAATGCAGAATGAATTAAGATGCCAAACCATGATCAAAATGACATTCCTCTTGAAAATCAGTTCAGTTTAGACAAAGCTATGACGGTTTGACTTTGGTCAGACTTTGAATCTAGCACTTAACAAGTCAAATTTTCGTTCAATTTCCATGATTTTTGACAAGAAAATGAAACGTCTCAGAATCAAGTTTAAAGTGTTGTTTATACTAATTATGATATAAGGTTTATTAAAAGTGAAAACTTGAGATTTAAAATTTTCAATTTTCAAAATATCAAAGGGTTATATATCAATATCGAATTCTAGCATAAATACTTTTTTTTTAATATATTAATACAATTTGATTAAGACTGTTTTGACTTTGGTCAGACTTTGGATCTAGCACTTTACATGTCAAATTTTTCGTTCAATTTCCCATGATTTTTGACAAGAAAATGATACGTCTCAGAATCAAGTTTAAAGTGTTGTATTATACTAATTATAATATAAGGAGTTTATTAAAAGTGAAAACTTGGATTTAAAATTTTTAAAATTTCAAAAGACCATCAATATCGAATTCTAGCACAAATACTTTTTTTTAAGAAATCAATAAAATTTGAATGCAGAATGAATTAAGATGCAAAACAATGATCAAAATGACATTCCTCTTGAAAATCAGTTCAATTTTGACATAGTTATGACTGTTTGACTTTGGTTAGACTTTGGATCTAGCACTTTACAAGTCAAATTTTTCTTTCAATTTCCCATGATTTTTGACAAGAAAATGAAACGTCTCAGACTCAAGTTTAAAGTGCATTTTAATACTAATTATGATATAAGGAGTTTATTAAAAGTGAAAACTTGAGACTTCAAATTTTCAATTTTCAAAATATCAAAAGTATCAATATCGAATTCTAGCAGAAATATTTTTTTTTTAAGATATTAATAAAAATTTGAATGCAGAATGAATTTAGATGCCAAACCGTGATCGAAATGACATTCCTCTTGAAAATCAGTTCAAATTTGACAAAGTTATGACTGTTTGACTTTGGTCAGACTTTGGATCTAGCACTTTACAAGTCAAATTTTCGTTCAATTTCCATGATTTTTGACAAGAAAATGAAATGTCTCAGAATCACGTTTAAAGTGTTGTTTAATACTAATTATGATATAAGGAGTTAATTAAATGTGAAAACTTGAGATTTAAAATTTTCAATTCTCTATCAAAACTTTTTTTTAAGATATTAATAAATTTAAATGCAGAATGAATTTAGATGCCAACCATGATCAAAATGACATTCCTCTTGAAAATCAGTTCAAGTTTTGACAAAGTTATGACTGTTTGACTTTGGTCGGACTTTGGATCTAGCACTTAACAAGTCAAATATTTCGTTCAATTTCCCATTATTTTTGACAAGAAAGTGAAACGTCTCAGAATCACGTTTAAAGTGTTGTTTAATACTAATTATGATATAAGGTTTATTAAAAGTGAAAACTTGAGATTTAAAATTTTCAATTTTCAAAATATCAAAGGGGGGAGTATTACCATCAATATCGAATTCTAGCATAACTACTTTTTTTTTTAAAGATATTAATTGAATTTAATGCAGAATGAATTTAGATGCCAAACCATGATCAAACTTGAAAGTCGGTTCAGTTTTGACAAAGAAAATGAAACGTCTCAGAATCACGTTTAAAGTGTTGTTTTATACTAATTATGATATAAGGAGTTTATTGAAAGTGAAAACTTGAGATTTAAAATTTTCAATTTTCAAAATATCAAAGGGAATTAACCATCAATATCGAATTCTAGCATAAATACTTTTTTTTTAAATATTAATAAAATTTGAATGCAGAATGAATTTAGATGCCAAACCATGATCAAAATGACATTCCTCTTGAAAATCAGTTCAGTTTGACAAAGTTATGACTGTTTGACTTTGGTCAGACTTTGGATCTAGCACTTTACAAGTCAAAATTTTCGTTCAATTTCCCATGATTTTTTGACAAGAAAATGAAACGTCTCAGAATCAAGTTTAAAGTGTTGTTTATACTAATTATGATATAAGGTTTATTAAAAGTGAAAACTTGAGATTTAAAATTTTCAATTTTCAAAATATCAAAGGGGGAGTATTAACATCAATACCGAATTCTAGCATAAATTCTTTTTTTTCTTAAATATTAATTAAATTTGAATGCAGAATGAATTTAGATGGCAAACCATGATCAACATGACATTAAGCTTGAAAGTCGGTTCAGTTTTGACAAAGTTAAGACTGGTTGACTTTGGTCAAACTTTGAGTCTAGCACTTTACAAGTCAAATTTTCGTTCAATTTCCCATGATTTTTGACAAGAAAGTGAAACGTCTTAGAATCACGTTTAAAGTGTTGTTTAATACTAATTATGATATAAAGAATTTATTAAAAGTGAAAACTTGAGATTTAATATTTTGAACTCTAGCCTAAACACTTTTTTTTTAAGATATTAATAAAATTTAAATACAGAATGAATTTAGATGCCAACCATGATCAAAATGACATTCCTCTTGAAAATCAGTTCAGTTTTGACAAAGTTATACTGTTTGACTTTGGTCAGACTTTGGATAGCACTTTACAAGTCAAATTTTGTTCAATTTCCCATGATTTTTGACAAGAAAATGAAACGTCTCAGAATCAAGTTTAAAGTGTTGTTTTATACTAATTATGATATAAGGAGTTTATTAAAGTGAAAACTTGAGATTTAAAATTTTCAACTTTCCAAATATCAAAGGGGGGAGTATTACCATCAATATCGAATTCTAGCATGATTACTTTTTTTAAAGATATTAATAAAATTTGAATGCAGAATGAATTTAGATGCCAAACCATGATCAAAATGAAATTCCTCTTGAAAATCAAATCAAATTTGACAAAGTTACAACTGTTTGACTTTGGTCAGACTTTGGATCTAGCACTTTACAAGTCAAAATTTTCGTTCAATTTCCCATGATTTTTGACAAGAAAATGAAACGTCTCAGAATCAAGTTTAAAGTGTTGTTTTATACTAATTATGATATAAGGTTTATTAAAAGTGAAAACTTGAGATTTAAAATTTTCAATTTCAAAATATCAAAGGGGAATATAATATCAATATCAATTCTAGCATAAATACTTTTTTTATAAATTAATAAAATTTGAATGCAGAATGAATTTAGATGCCAAACCATGATCAAAATGACATTCTCTTGAAAATCAGTTCAATTTGACAAAGTTATGACTGTTTGACTTTGGTCAGACTTTGGATCTAGCACTTTACAAGTCAAAATTTTCGTTCAATTTCCCATGATTTTTGACAAGAAAATGAAACGTCTCAGAATCAAGTTTAAGGTGTTGTATTATACTAATTATGATATAAGGAGCTTATTAAAAGTGAAAGCTTGAGATTTAAAATTTTCAATTTTCAAAATATCAAAGGGGAGTATTACCATCAATATCGAATTCTAGCATAAATACTTTTTTTTTTAAGAAATTAATAAAATTTGAATGCAGAATGAAACAAGATGCCAAACCATGATCAAAATGACATTCCTCTTGAAAATCAGTTCAAATTTGACAAAGTTATGACTGTTTGACTTTGGTCAGACTTTGGATCTAGCACTTTACAAGTCAAATTTTTCGTTCAATTTCCCATGATTTTTGACAAGAAAATGAAACGTCTCAGAATCAAGTTTAAAGTGTTGTTTTATACTAATTATGATATAAGGAGTTTAATACAAGTGAAAGCTTGAGATTTAAAATTTTCAATTTTCAAAATATCAAAATTACCATCAATATCAAATTCTAGAATAAATAATTTTTGTTTTTAAGATATTAATAAAATTTGAATGCAGAATGAATTGAGATGCCAAACCATGATCAAAATGGCATTCATCTAGAAAATCAGTTCAAATTTGACACAGTTACGACTGTTTGACTTTGGTCAGACTTTGGATCTAGCATTAACAAGTCAAATTTTTCGTTCAATTTCCCATGATTTTTGACAAGAAAATGAAACGTCTCAGCATCAAGTTCATAGTGTTGTTTTATACTAATACTAATATGATATAAGGAGTTTATTAAAAGTGAAAACTTGAGATTTAAAATTTTCAATTTTCAAAATATCAAAGGGGGAGTATTACCATCAATATCGAATTCTAGCAAAATAATTTTTTTTTTAAGATATTAATAAAATTTGAATGCAGAATGAATTAGATGCCAAACCATGATCAAAATGACATTCCTCTTGAAAATCAGTTCAAATTTGACAAAGTTATGACTGTTTGACTTTGGTCAGACTTTGGATCTAGCACTTTACAAGTCAAATTTTCGTTCAATTTCCCATGATTTTGACAAGAAAATGATACGTCTCAGAATCAAGTTTAAAGTGTTGTATTATACTAATTATGATATAAGGAGTTTATTAAAAGTGAAAACTTGAGATTTAAAATTTTCAAAATTTCAAAATACCATCAATATCGAATTCTAGCACAAATACTTTTTAAGAAATCAATAAAATTTGAATGCAGAATGAATTAAGATGCAAAACCATGATCAAAATGACATTCCTCTTGAAAATCAGTTCAAATTTGACACAGTTACGACTGTTTGACTTTGGTTAGACTTTGGATCTAGCACTTTACAAGTAAAATTTTTCTTTCAATTTTCCATGATTTTTGACAAGAAAATGAAACGTCTCAGAATCAAGTTTAAAGTGTTGTTTTATACTAATTATGATATAAGGAGTTTATTAAAAGTGAAAACTTGAGATTTAAAATTTTCAATTTTCAAAATATCAAAGGGGGGAGTATTACCATCAATATCGAATTCTAGCACAAATACTTTTTTTTTTTAAATAAATAAAATTTGAATGCAGAATGAATTTAGATGCCAAACCATGATCAAAATGACATTCCTCTTGAAAATCAGTTCAAATTTGACAAAGTTATGACTGTTTGACTTTGGTCAGACTCTGGATCTAGCACTTTACAAGTCAAATTTTTCGTTCAATTTCCCATGATTTTTGACAAGAAAATGAAACGTCTCAGACTCAAGTTTAAAGTGCATTTTAATACTAATTATGATATAAGGAGTTTATTAAAAGTGAAAAATCGAGACTCCAAATTTTCAATTTTAAAATATCAAAAGGGGGAGTATTACCATCAATATCGAATTCTAGCAGAAATATTTTTTTTTAAGATATTAATAAAAATTTGAATGCAGAATGAATTTAGATGCCAAACCGTGATCGGAATGACATTAAGCTTGAAAGTCGGTTCAAATTTGAGAAAGTTATGACTGTTTGACCTTGGTCAGACTTTGGATCTAGCACTTTACAAGTCAAATTTTTCGTTCAATTTCCCATGATTTTTGACAAGAAAATGAAACGTCTCAGAATCAAGTTTAAAGTGTTGTTTTATACTAATTATGATAGAAGGAGTTTAATACAAGTGAAAGCTTGAGATTTAAAATTTTCAATTTTCAAAATATCAAAATTACCATCAATATCAAATTCTAGAATAAATACTTTTTTTTTAAGATATTAATAAAATTTGAATGCAGAATGAATTAGAGGCCACACCATGATCAAAATGACATTCCTCTTGAAAATCAGTTCAAATTTGACAAAGTTATGACAGTTTGACTTTGGTCAGACTTTGGATCTAGCACTTTACAAGTCAATTTTTTCGTTCAATTTCCCATGATTTTTGACAAGAAAATGAAACGTTTTAGAATCGAGTTTAAAGTGTTGTTTTATACTTATTATGATAACAAAGGGGGAAGCATTACCATCAATATCGAATTCTAGTATAAATACTTTTTTTTAAGACATTAATAAAATTTGTGTGCAGAATGAAATTAGACGCCAAATTATGATGAAAATGACATTCCTCTTGAAAATCAGTTCAAATTTGACAAAGTTATAACTATTTGACATAGGTCAAACTTTGGATCTAGCACTTTACAAGTCAAAGTTTTCGTTTAATTTCCCATGATTTTTGACAAGAAAATGAAACGTCTCAGAATCAAGTTTAAAGTGTTGTTTTATACTAATTATGATATAAGGAGTTTACTAAAAGTGAAAACTTAAGATTTAATATTTTCAATTTTCAAAATATCAAAGGGAATATTACCATCAATATCAAATTCTAGCGGTTTGACTTTGGTCAGACTTTGGAAAAAAATACTTTTATTAAATTTTTAAAATATCAAAGGGGTTACCATCAATATCAATTCTTGGGTTTGACTTTGGTAGACTTTGAAAAAATATTTTTATTCAATTTTCAAAATATCAAAGGGGAGTACCATCAATATCGAAATCTAGCATAAATATTTTTTTTTAAGATATTAATAAAATTTGAATGCAGAATGAAATTAGATGCCAAACCATGATCAAAATGACATTCCTTGAAAATCAGTTCAGTTTTGACAAAGTTATGACTGTTTGACTTTGGTCAGACTTTGGATCTAGCACTTTACAAGTCAAATTTTCGTTCAATTTCCCATGATTTTTGACAAGAAAATGAAACGTCTCAGAATCAAGTTTAAAGTGTTGTTTTATACTAATTATGATATAAGGAGTTTATTAAAAGTGAAAACTTGAGATTTAAAATTTTCAATTTTCAAAATATCAAAGGGGGGAGTATTACCATCAATATCAAATTCTAGCGGCTTGACTTTGGTCAGACTTTGGAAAAAATACTTTTTATTTAATTTTCAAAATATCAAAGGGGGGAGTATTACCATCAATATCGAATTCTAGCGGTTTGACTTTGGTCAGACTTTGAAAAAATATTTTTTATTCAATTTTCAAAATATCAAAGGGGGGAGTATTACCATCAATTTCGAAATCTAGCATAAATATTTTTTTTTTAAGATATTAATAAAATTTGAATGCAGAATGAAATTAGATGCCAAACCACGATCAAAATGACATTCCTCTTGAAAGTCAGTTCAGTTTTGACAAAGTTATGACTGTTTGACTTTGGTCAGACTTTGGATCTAGCACTTTACAAGTCAAATTTTCGTTCAATTTCCCATGATTTTTGACAAGAAAATGAAACGTCTCAGAATCAAGTTTAAAGTGTTGTTTTATACTAATTATGATATAAGGAGTTTATTAAAAGTGAAAACTTGAGATTTAAATTTTCAATTTTCAAAATATCAAAGGGGAGTATTACCATCAATATCAAATTCTAGCGGTTTGACTTTTTTAAGATTTGGAAAAAAATACTTTTATTAAATTTTTAAAATATTAAAGGAGTATTACCATCAATATCGAATTTAGCTGGTTTGACTTTGGTCAGACTTTGAAAAAATATTTTTGTTCAATTTTTTAAAATATCAAAGAAAATATTACCATCAAGATCAATTTAGTGGTTTGACTTTGATAGAGTTTGAAAAAAAATATTTTTTATTCAATTTTTAAAATATCAAAGGGGAGTATTACCATCAATATCGAATTCTAGCATAAATAATTTTTTTAAGATATGAATAATATTTGAATGCAGAATGAATTAAGATTCCAAGGCATGATAAAAATGGCATTCCTCTTGAAAAGCTGTTCAAATTTGACAAAGTTAAGACTGTTTGACTTTGGTCAGACTTTGGATCTGGCACTTTACAAGTCAAAATTTTCGTTTAATTTCCCATGAGTTTTGACAAGAAAATTAAACGTCTCAGAGTCAAGTTTAAAGTGTTGTTTTACACTAATTATAATATAAGGAGCTTATTAAAAGTGAAAACTTGATATATAAAAAATTTTCAATTTTCAAAATATCAAAGGGGGAGTGTTACCATCAATATCAAATTCTAGCGGTTTGACTTTGGTCAGACTTTGGAAAAAATACTTTTTATTCAATTTTAAAAATATCAAAGGGGGGAGTATTACCATCAATATCGAACTCTAGCATAAATACTTATTTTTAAGAAAGTAATAAAATTTGAATGCAGAATGAAATTAGATGCCAAACCATGATCAAAATGACATAAAGCTTGAAAGTCGGTTCAGTTTTGACAAAGTCATGACGGTTTGACTTTGGTCAGACTTTGGATCTAGCACTTTACAAGTCAAAATTTTCGTTCAATTTCCCATGATTTTTGACAAGAAAATGAAACGTCTCAGAATCAAGTTTAAAGTGTTGTTTTATACTAATTTGATATAAGGAGTTTATAAAAGTGAAAACTTGAGATTTAAAATTTTCAATTTTCAAAATCAAAGGGGAGTATTACCATCAATATCGAATTCTAGCATAAATAATTTTTTTTAAGATATAATAAAATTTGAATGCAGAATGATTTAAGATGCCAAACCATGATCAAAATGACATTCCTCTTGAAAATCAGTTCAAATTTGACAAAATTATAACTGTTTGACTTTGGTCAGACTTTGGATCTAGCACTTTACAAGACAAATTTTTTGTTTAATTTCCCATGATTTTTGACAAGAGAATGAAACGTCTCAGAATCAAGCTTTAAGTGTTGTTTTATACTAATTACGATATAAGGAGTTTATTAAAAGTGAAAACTTCAGATTTTAAATTTTCAATTTTCAAATATCAAAGGGGAGTATTACCATCAATATCGAATTCTAGCATTTGACTTTGAGACTTTGAAAAATACTTTTATTCAATTTTCAAAATATCAAAGGGGGGAGTATTACCATCAATATCGAATTCTGGCATAAATATTTTTTTCTTAAGATATTAATAAAATTTGAATTCAGAATGATTTAAGATGCCAAACCATGATCAAAATGGCATTCCTTTTGAAAATCAGTTCAAATTTGACAAAGTTTAGACTGTTTGACTTAGGTCAGACTTTGGATCTTGCACTTAACAAGTCAAATTTTTTGTTCAAATTCCCATGATTTTTGACAAGAAAATTAAACGTCTCAGAGTCAAGTTTAAAGTGTTGTTTTACACTAATTATAATATAAAGACTTATTAAAGTGAAAACTTGATATATAAAAAATTTTCAATTTTCAAAATATCAAAGGAGTGTTACCATCAATATCAAATTCTAGGTTTGACTTGGTCAGACTTTGGAAAAAATACTTTTATTCAATTTTTCAAAATATCAAAGGGGAGTATAACCATCAATATCGAATTCTAGCATTAAACTTTTTTTTTAAGAAATTAATAAATTTGAATGCAGAATGAAATTAGATGCCAAACCATGATCAAAATGACATAAAGCTTGAAAGTCGTTTCAGTTTTGACAAAGTTATGACGGTTTGACTTTGGTCAGACTTTGGATCTAGCACTTTACAAGTCAAATTTTCGTTCAATTTCCCATGATTTTGACAAGAAAATGAAACGTCTCAGAATCAAGTTTAAAGTGTTGTTTTATATAATTATGATATAAGGAGTTTATAAAAAGTGAAAACTTGAGATTTAAAATTTTCAATTTTCAAAATATCAAAGGGGGGAGTATTACCATCAATATCGAATTCTAGCAGAAATAATTTTTTTTAAGATATAAATAAAATTTGAATACAGAATGATTTAAGATGCCAAACCATGATCAAAATGGCATTCCTTTTGAAAATCAGTTCAAATTTGACAAAGTTTAGACTGTTTGACTTAGGTCAGACTTTGGATCTAGCACTTAACAAGTCAAATTTTTTGTTCAATTTCCCATGATTTTTGACAAGAAAATGAAGCGTCTCAGAATCAAGTTTAAGTGTTGTTTTATACTAATTATGATATAAGGAGTTTATTAAAAGTGAAAACTGAGATTTTAAATTTTCAATTTTCAAATATCAAAGGGGGTATTACCATCAATATCGAATTCTAGCGGTTTGACTTTGGTGAGACTTTGGAAAAAATACTTTTTATTCAATTTTCAAAATATCAAAGGGGGGAGTATTACCATCAATATCGAATTCTGGCATAAATATTTTTTCTTAAGATATTAATAAAATTTGAATTCAGAATGAAATTAGATGCCAAACCATGATCAAAATGACATTAAGCTTGAAAGTCGGTCAGTTTTAAATATGACGGTTTGACTTTTTCAGACTTTGATCTAGCATAACAAGTCAAAATTTTGTTAAATTTCCAAGATTTTGACAAGAAAATGAAACGTCTTGGAATCAAGTTTTAAGTGTTGTTTTATACTAATTATGATATTAGGAGTTTATTAAAAGTAAAAACTTGAGATTTAAAGTTTTCAATTTTCAAAATATCAAAGGAGGGAGTATTACCATCAATATCAAATTCTAGCGGTTTGACTTTGGTCAGACTTTGGCGAAAAAATACTTTTTATTAAATTTTTAAAATATCAAAGGGGGGAGTATTACCATCAATATCGAATTCTAGCGGTTTGACTTTGGTCAGACTTTGAAAAAATATTTTTTATTCAATTTTCAAAATATCAAAGGGGGGAGTATTACCATCAATATCGAAATCTAGCATAAATATTTTTTTTTTAAGATATTAATAAAATTTGAATGCAGAATGAATTAGATGCCAAACCATGATCAAAATGACATTCCTTGAAAGTCGGTTCAGTTTGACAAAGTTATGACTGTTTGACTTTGGTCAGACTTTGGATCTAGCACTTTACAAGTCAAATTTTTCGTTCAATTTCCCATGATTTTGACAAGAAAATGAAACGTCTCAGAATCAAGCTTAAAGTGTTGTTTTATACTAATTATGATATAAGGAGTTTATTAAAAGTGAAAACTTGAGATTTAATATTTTCAATTTTCAAAATATCAAAGGAGGGAGTATTACCATCAATATCAAATTCTAGCTTTGACTTTTTCAGACTTTGGAGAAAAAATACTTTTATTAAATTTTTAAATATTAAAGGGAGTATTACCATCAATATCGAATTCTACGGTTTGACTTTGGTCAGACTTTGAAAAATATTTTTTTGTTCAATTTTAAAATATCAAAGGGGAGTATTACCATCAATATCGAATTTATGGTTTGACTTTGGTAGACTTTTGAAAATATTTTTATTCAATTTTCAAAATATCAAAGGGGGGAGTATTACCATCAATATCGAAATCTAGCATAAATATTTTTTTTTTAAGATATTAATAAAATTTGAATACAGAACGAATTAAGATGCCAAACCATGATCAAAATGACATAAAGTTTGAAAGTCGGTTCAGTTTTCACAAAGATATGACGGTTTGACTTTGGTCAGACTTTGGATCTAGCACTGTACAAGTGAAAATTTTTGTTCAATTTCCCATGATTTTTGACAAGAAAATGAAACGTCTCAGAATCACATTTAAGGTGTTGTTTTATACTAAATATGATATAAGGAGTTTATTAAAAGTGAAAACTTGAGATTTAAAATTTTCAACTTTCCAAATATCAAAGGAGGAATTACCATCAATATCAAATTCTAGCGGTTTGACTTTGGTCAGACTTTGGCGAAAAAATACTTTTATTAAAAATTTTAAAATATCAAAGGGAGTATTACCATCAATATCGAATTTTGGTTTGACTTTGGTCAGACTTTGAAAAAATATTTTATTCAATTTTCAAAATATCAAAGGGGGGAGTATTACCATCAATTTCGAAATCTAGCATAAATATTTTTTTTTTAAGATATTAATAAAATTTGAATGCAGAATGAAATTAGATGCCAAACCACGATCAAAATGACATAAGGCTTGAAAGTCGGTTCAGTTTTGACAAAGTTATAACTGTTTGACATAGGTCAAACTTTGGATCTAGCACTTTACAAGTCAAAGTTTTCGTTAAATTTCCCAGGATTTTTGACAAGAACATGAAACGTCTTAGAATCACGTTTAAAGTGTTGTTTTATACTAATTATGATATAAGGAGTTTATTAAAAGTGAAAACTTGAGATTTAAAGTTTTCAATTTTCAAAATATCAAAGGAGGGAGTATTACCATCAATATCAAATTCTAGCGGTTTGACTTTGGTCAGACTTTGGAGAAAAAATACTTTTTATTAAATTTTTAAAATATTAAAGGGGGGAGTATTACCATCAATATCGAATTCTAGCGGTTTGACTTTGGTCAGACTTTGAAAAAATATTTTTTGTTCAATTTTTAAAATATCAAAGGGGGGAGTATTACCATCAATATCGAATTCTAGCGGTTTGACTTTGGTCAAAATTTGAAAAAATATTTTTTATTCAATTTTTAAAATATCAAAGGGGGGAGTATTACCATCAATATCGAATTCTAGCAGAAATAATTTTTATTAAGATATAAATAAAATTTGAATGCAGAATGATTTAAGATGCCAAACCATGATCAAAATGGCGTTCCTTTTGAAAATCAGTTCAAATTTGACAAAGTTAAGACTGTTTGACTTTGGTCAGACTTTGGAACTGGCACTTAACAAGTCCAATTTTTCGTTCAATTTCCCATGAGTTTTGACAAGAAAATTAAACGTCTCAGAGTCAAGTTTAAAGTGTTGTTTTACACTAATTATAATATAAGGAGCTTATTAAAAGTGAAAACTTGATATATAAAAAATTTTCAATTTTCAAAATATCAAAGGGGGAGTGTTACCATCAATATCAAATTCTAGCGGTTTGACTTTGGTCAGACTTTGGAAAAAATACTTTTTATTCAATTTTCAAAATATCAAAGGGGGGAGTATAACCATCAATATCGAATACTAGCATTAAGACTTTTTTTTAAGAAATTAATCAAATTTGAATGCAGAATGAAATTAGATGCCAAACCATGATCAAAATGACATAAAGCTTGAAAGTCGTTTCAGTTTTGACAAAGTCATGACGGTTTGACTTTGGTCAGACTTTGGATCTAGCACTTTACAAGTCAAAATTTCGTTCAATTTCCCATGATTTTGACAAGAAAATGAAACGTCTCAGAATCAAGTTTAAAGTGTTGTTTATATAATATTTATATAAGGAGTTTATAAAAGTGAAAACTTGAGATTTAAAATTTTCAATTTTCAAAATCAAAGGGGAGTATTACCATCAATATCGAATTCTAGCAAAATAATTTTTAAGATATAAATAAAATTTGAATGCAGAATGATTTAAGATGCCAAACCATGATCAAAATGACATTCCTCTTGAAAATCAGTTCAAATTTGACAAAGTTAGACTGTTTGACTTTGGTCAGACTTTGGATCTAGCACTTAACAAGTCAAATTTTTTGTTCAAATTCCCATGATTTTGACAAGAAAATGAAACGTTCGAATCAAGTTTAAGTGTTGTTTTATACTAATTATGATATAAGGAGTTTATTAAAAGTGAAAACTTGAGATTTTAAATTTTCAATTTTCATAATATCAAAGGCGGAGTATTACCATCAATATCGAATTCTAGCGGTTTGACTTTGGTGAGACTTTGGAAAAATACTTTTTATTCAATTTTCAAAATATCAAAGGGGGGAGTATTACCATCAATATCGAATTCTGGCATAAATATTTTTTTCTTAAGATATTAATAAAATTTGAATTCAGAATGATTTAAGATGCCAAACCATGATCAAAATGGCATTCCTTTTGAAAATCAGTTCAAATTTGACAAAGTTTAGACTGTTTGACTTAGGTCAGACTTTGGATCTTGCACTTAACAAGTCAAATTTTTTTCAAATTCCATGATTTTTGACAAGAAAATTAAACGTCTCAGAGTCAAGTTTAAAGTGTTGTTTTACACTAATTATAATATAAGAGCTTATTAAAGTGAAAACTTGATATATAAAAATTTTCAATTTTCAAAATATCAAAGTGTTACCATCAATATCAAATTCTAGCGGTTTGACTTTGGTCAGACTTTGGAAAAATACTTTTATTCAATTTTCAAAATATCAAAGGGGAGTATAACCATCAATATCGAATACTAGCATTAAGACTTTTTTTTAAGAAATTAATCAAATTTGAATGCAGAATGAAATTAGATGCCAAACCATGATCAAAATGACATAAAGCTTGAAAGTCGTTTCAGTTTTGACAAAGTCATGACGGTTTGACTTTGGTCAGACTTTGGATCTAGCACTTTACAAGTCAAACTTTTCGTTAAATTTCCCATGATTTTTGACAAGAAAATGAAACGTCTCAGAATCAAGTTTAAAGTGTTGTTTTATATAAGGAGTTTCATATAAGGAGTTTATAAAAAGTGAAAACTTGAGATTTAAAATTTTCAATTTTCAAAAAATCAAAGGGGGGAGTAATACCATCAATATCGAATTCTAGCAGAAATAATTTTTTTTAAGATATAAATAAAATTTGAATACAGAATGATTTAAGATGCCAAACCATGATCAAAATGGCATTCCTTTTGAAAATCAGTTCAAATTTGACAAAGTTTAGACTGTTTGACTTAGGTCAGACTTTGGATCTTGCACTTAACAAGTCAAATTTTTTGTTCAAATTCCCATGATTTTTGACAAGAAAATGAAACGTTTTCGAATCAGATTTTAAGTGTTGTTTTATACTAATTATGATATAAGGAGTTTATTAAAAGTGAAAACATGAGATTTTAAATTTTCAATTTTCATAATATCAAAGGCGGGAGTATTACCATCAATATCGAATTCTAGCGGTTTGACTTTGGTGAGACTTTGGAAAAATACTTTTTATTCAATTTTCAAAATATCAAAGGGGGGAGTATTACCATCAATATCGAATTCTGGCATAAATATTTTTTTCTTAAGATATTAATAAAATTTGAATTCAGAATGAAATTAGATACCAAACCATGATCAAAATGACATTAAGCTTGAAAGTCGGTCAGTTTTAACAAAGCTATGACGGTTTGACTTTTTTCAGACTTTGGATCTAGCACTTAACAAGTCAAAATTTTTGTTAAATTTCCCAAGATTTTTGACAAGAAAATGAAACGTCTTGGAATCACGTTTTAAGTGTTGTTTTATACTAACTATGATATTAGGAGCTTATTAAAAGTGAAAACTTGAGATTTAAAATTTTCAACTTTCCAAATATCAAAGGGGGGAGTATTACCGTCAATATCGAATTTTAGCGATTTGACTTTGGTCAGACTTTAGAAAAAATACTTTTTATTCAATTTTCAAAATATCAAAGTGGGGAGTATTACCATCAATATCGAATTCTAGCATAAATTCTTTTTTTAAAGAAATTAATAAAATTTGAATGCAGAATGAAATTAGATGCCAAACCATGATCAAAATGACATAAAGCTTGAAAGTCGGTTCAGTTTTGACAAAGTTATGACGGTTTGACTTATTATATAAGGAGTTTATTAAAAGTGAAAACTTGAGATTTAAAATTTTCAATTTTTAAAATATCAAAGTGGGAAGTATTACCATCAACATCAAATTTAAAGTTTGACTTTGGTCAGACTTTGGAAAAAACTTTTATTCAATTTTCAAAATATTAAAGGGGAGTATTACCATCAATATCGAATTCTAGCAAAAAAAATTTTTTTAAGGTATTAATAAAAATTTGAATGCAGAATGAATTTAGACGTCAAATTATGATCAAAATTACATTCTTCTTGAAAATCAGTTCAAATTTGACAAAGTTAAGACTGTTTGACTTTGGTCAAACTTTGGATCTAGCACTTAACAAGTCAAAATTTTCGTTAAATTTCCCAGGATTTTTGACAAGAACATGAAACGTATTAGAATCACGTTTAAAGTGTTGTTTTATACGAATTATGATATAAGGAGTTTATTAAAAGTGAAAACTTAAGACTAAATATTTTCAACATTCCAAATATCAAAGGGCGGTGTATTACCATCAATATCGAATTCTAGCATAAATAATTGTTTTAAGGATATTAATAAAATTTGAATGCAGAATGAATTAAGATGCCAAATCATGATCAAAATGGCATTCATCTTGAAAATCAGTTCAAATTTGACACAGTTACGACTGTTTGACTTTGGTCAGACTTTGGATCTAGCACTTAACAAGTCAAATTTTTCGTTCAGTTTCCCATGATTTTTGACAAGAAAATGAAACGTTTTAGAATCAAGTTTAAAGTGTTGTTTTATACTAATTATGATATATGGAGTTTATTAAAAGTGAAAACTCCAGATTTAAAATTTTCAACTTTCCAATTATCAAAGGGGGGAGTATTACCGTCAATATCGAATTCTAGCATAAATACTTTTTTTTTAAAGATATTAATAACATTTGAATTCACAATGAATTTAGATGCCAAGCCATGATTAAAATGACATTAAGCTTGAAAGTCGGTTAAGTTTTGACAAAGTTAAGACTGGTTGACTTTGGTCAAACTTTGAATCTAGCACTTTACAAGTTAAAATTTTCGTTCAATTTCCCATGATTTTTGACAAGAAAATGATTCGTCTCAGAGTCAAGTTTAAAGTGTTGTTTTATACTAATTATGATATAAGGAGTTTATAAAAAGTGAAAATTTGAGATTTAAAATTATCAATTTTTAAAAATAGCAAAGGGGGGAGTATTACCATCAATATCGAATTCTAGTATAAATACTTTTTTTAAGTAATTAATTAAATTTGAATGCAGAATGAAATTAGACTCCAAATTATGATCAAAATGACATTCCTCTTGAAAATCAGTTCAAATTTGACAAAGTTATAACTGTTTGACTTTGGTCAAACTTTGGATCTAAGACTTTACAAGTCAAAATTTTCGTTAAATTTCCCAGGATTTTTGACAAGAACATGAAACGTATTAGAATCACGCTTAAAGTGTTGTTTTATACTCATTATGATATAAGGAGTTTATTAAAAGTGAAAACTTGAGATTTAAAATTTTCAATTTTCAAAATATCAAAGGGGGGAGTATTAACATCATTATCAAATTCTAGCGGTTTGACTTTGGTCAGACTTTGGAAAAAATACTTTTTATTCAATTTTCAAAATATCAATGGGGAGAGTATTACCACCAATATCGAATTCTAGCATAAAAACTTTTTTTTAAGAAATTAATAAAATTCGAATGCAGAATGAATTAAGAGGCCAAACCATGATCAAAATGGCATTCGTCTTGAAAATCAGTTCAAATTTGACACAGTTACGACTGTTCGACTTTGGTCAAACTTTGGATCTAGCACTTAACAAGTCAAATTTTTCGTTCAATTTCCCATGATTTTTGACAAGAAAGTGAAACGTTTTAGAGTCAAGTTTAAAGTGTTGTTTTATACTAATTATGATATAAGGAGCTTATTAAAAGTGAAAACTTGAGATTTAAAATTTTCAATTTTCAAAATATCAAAGGGGGGAGTATTACCATTAATATCGAATTCTTGCATAAATATTTTTTTTTAAATTTTAATAAAATATGAATGCAGAATGAATTAAGATTCCAAACCATGATCGAAATGAAATTCCTCCTGAAAATCAGTTCAAATTTGACATAGTTATGACTGTCTGACTTTGGTCAGACTTTGGATCTAGCACTTAACATGTCCAATTTTTCTTTCAATTTCCCATGATTTTTGACAAGAAAATAAAACGTCTCAGAATCAAGTTTAAAGTGTTGTTTTATACCAATTATGATATAAGGAGTTGTGTTGCTTATATCGTAGCTTTGTTGTAGTCCGCATAAAAAAATTCCATCAAGGCGTTTATAGTGATGATGATCGTGATGAGATCAATATTCAGTTGATTCGTTGGGTTTTATTATCTAAATGTTTTTTTAACAAAATTATATATATATGTGAATTTCAAGAGATCATTTTACGTACCAATCGTGTACAACAAAGTTTAGAATACGAGTGACGCTTCTTTGCGTTGCAAATTAAAGATATCGATTACATTCATATTCAACTAGAACTATCTTATGATATATTGCCATTCACAGATGGAAATTTCGATTACATTACAAAAATTTATTATCGAAAAAGTTTAGTGTTCAAAGGAAATTCAATACGTAACATTCCGGCCCCCGTGAATCGAGGCAGACTAAGATTCACTAAAAACATCAAGAACTGCTAGCTTAGACGCTGGTCGTCGAATCACTCCGCTGGCCGTTTTAACAGTTGCGCTTCGGACTTGTCCATCCCGCGATGCTTTTACCTCAGTTATTATGCCCTTTTTCCACAGGCCTCGGCTCTCATTGTCGTCGCAGACGATGACGTCATCATTGACTCTGATGGGCTCCACGCGCTTGTGCCATTTTGATCGACGCGTTAACGTCGGAAGGTATTCTAATACCCAGCGCTTCCAAAGCATTTGCATCATCTGCTGTCTGATGTGCCACTGTTTCTTTGTCATCTACACCTCGCGTTGATACGTTGTATGGGCCAAAAAATGATTTGGAGTAAGAGGCTCAGCTTCGCTATGGTCGGAAGATGCGTCAAGGGACGAAAATTAACTAAATTCTCCGCCTCCCTTAACAAGCCTTGCAAAGTGTCTACTTGGGGTACCTTCTCCTTGAGTGTTAATGCCAATACTCTCTTAACGCTGCGCACCATGCGCTTCCAAGCTCCTCCAGCGGATGGATTCCCAGACGTATTGAAAACCCACTCTATTCCACACCGACCACCTTCCAATGCCATTCCGTTCACCATTTCGATCCATTTTTCCTTGCTGGCGCCAATGAAGTTCGTCCCTTGATCACTTCTGATCCTTACAGGAACTCCGCGAAGACATCTGTTGATTAATCCTTAGCCAATTCGAGATGTATGGCACGCATAGTCATGCAAGTATATAATCTCTTTTCCTGACGCCTACCTATGGCAACTAATACTGGTCCGAAATAGTCAATTCCAGTGTACGTAAACGGTCTCACGAGTGGAGTCAACCGATCAATAGGGAGTTGTCCCATTAAGGGTGGCTTCCCTTTGGCTGTTCGACTTTTACAACTTCGGCAATTTGACTTTACAGTGTTTACTAAGCGGCAAAGCGACGGAATCCAATATTTCTGTCTCATAACACAAATGACGGTTTCAATGTTTTGATGCTTACACTGCTCATGATAGTGCCGCGCAATAAGATATGCCAATCTGTGGCTCTTTGGCAATATGATTGGTCTTTTAACCATTGGCCCTACGCAAGTAGCATTGTCTATGCGTCCGGAAAAACGAAGCATTCCGTCCTTGTCTATCACTGGCGTAAGAGTGGCAAGTGCACTAGAACTCGGCAGCTGCAGGCCACCTTCTAATTGGTCTATATCCTCCGCATAGCATTCCATCTGTACCATACGACATATATTCATTTCTGCTTTATTGATCTCTACAGCAGTCAATGGCGTTAAATTACGACAAGCTATTTTGGGTTTCTTTTTGAACAGCTGAATAGCTCGATATATCAAAAGAGAGTTCTTTGTTTGAGCGAATTAGACGTGTTTTATTTTGCTCGTAAAGTTTTATCTGTTTCTGTGAATTATAACACACCGTTTTTAAATTTTTTGATCTATAATTGTGCATAAGTGAACAAGCTATCGACTTGCTGTGTAAGTTGTAATCATTTGTGCATTGTGGTCCTAATATATAGCATATTATTTTTGCTAAACTTGGTTTTGCAGTTTCCCTTAAATAATTACATTCTTGTGCGTGTGTTTGTTTGTGTATTTCGGCTTTTGCTTTACACCTCGCTCACACAAGTTTGTTGTTATTGTAAGCACAGCGATTGATTTTGTTTGTGTTTACATCTCCTTATCTCAGTTTCGGCTCTTCGCACCTCTTAATACATTTGTTTGTGCGTGTGTTCGCTGTTGCATTTCGTTTTTGTTTAGCAGCGTGCTCTCACAAGCAAATTGTTTTTGTGTTTTGCTCTCTTGTTTAGACCTTCATTTGAGTGCCTCCCGCTCTATTTAAGTGCGCAATTTCTACCTATTCTGCCTATTGAGTATTTGTTTAACCCCTGTTGGAAATATGTCGTGCTGCAAGAAAAACTGCAATATCAAGTGTGCTGATGATTCTGAGCAACCGAGATTTATTTATTGTTGGTTGTGTGAGAATATCATGCATGCAAAGTGTGCTGGTCTTACAGGTCGAGAATGTGATAAGATCATTGCCGTTTCTAAAAAGGAATGTGGTGCAGTGAAATGGTCTTGTCCAGTATGCATCGACATACAAATTGATTTCTCAAGAATGTATAGTTCTGTGAGAAACCAATTCTCAAAACTTAATAAAATGGCTAAGCTTCTTTCCAGTGATTTTGACTCTAGTCTGGAGTTGCTTGGCCAATATAAATTTAGCTCACCATCTGATTCTCAATTTTTATAAGTTCCCCCTAATATACCGGTTACTCAGCCTCCCGTGACTCCATTGGCATCTCGTCAATATCAAGACGCTTCGCCAACTTTGTCTTTATCGGCCTCTCCGGATATTAATAACCTATTCAATTCTCCTACACCTTCTACAGGTGCTTTTATCACTCAGTCAACTGAATCAGCCCAAGAAATCGTGTCTTCGGTGCGGGCTAGCAATAGAACTGATAACGTAGTTGCCCCTTCATTTGAGATTCCTATTTTAAATGTTGTTGCTCCTCGTAAGCAAGTATTTGTGTCTAGGTTATCCTCGGACACTACTTGTTAAAATGTGGATGCATACATTTCTAGCAAAGTCGTGTATCGCTTACAGCCGGCAGTTCCAACGTACGGGAGCCCGCTAGTACGGCTTCAAAAAACTAGACCTGCGGCCCGATTTTGCCTGTATTCATTATCAAAATGTTAGAGGCCTCCTTACTAAGCTTAAAAATCTATATTTGAGTAGTATGTCCTTTGATTCTGATATAATTGCTTTGTCAGAAACTTGGTTAAATCCTACAGTATCTGATTCTGAAGTTATGTCAAATAATTATCTTTTATATAGAAATGATCGACCGACTCGAAGTGGTGGAGTACTTATTGCCACTAAATCGGCACTTCAGTCAGAACGCATTACTTTTAATGTGACTACTGATATTGAAATTGTTGCTGTCAAAGTAACTTTTTCAACTCGATAAATTTTCATCACCTGCTCTTATATCCCTCCAAAAGCTTCTCCTGCAGTTTACTTGCAACATTTCACCTGTATTGAAGAAATTAACCTTCAAGTCAACGACAATGACTTATTTATTGTGCTGGGAGATTTTAATTTGCCTAAGATTTCTTGGTCATTTTTCAGTAGCACAAATTACCTTGCTTGATCTCTCATTGTTTCTAATGAATTCGATAAGAAATCACAATGATCGAGTTCTTGATCTGGTTTTTATTAATGATTTCGCAAATACTGCCGTCTCTAGGGTATCCCCATTAAGTATCCCTGAAGATTTACATCACCCTACTATAGAAATTTTTATCTCAATCTCAAAACCTTTTAGTCCACCTCTATTATGTCAGCAATCACCTCGTCGTTGTTTTCGCAAGGGAAATTATTCATTGCCTAATGAACTTATCCTGGCTACCGACTGGTGCTTTTTAGAGAAAGCTACTGACATCGATATTGCCCTAAGTTCTTTCTATGAGACCCTAAATGCACTCTTAGATGTGTGCATTGCAAATTATGTTCCACCGTCTGGTTCTATAAAGCCTCCTTGGTTTACACCTAGACTTTCTTATTTAAAAAATATTAAATCTAAATATTTTAAAAAGTATAAGAAGTCTGGTTCGAGTCTTGACTGGTCTAAGTACACAGTAGCCAAGTCGGACTTCGCCAATTTAAACTCGCTATGCTACGAGAATTATCTAACTCGTTGCAAAAGACAGTTTTCCCGTGACCCTAAACAATTTTACAAATTTGTTAACTTGAAGCGTAAATCCCCCAGTTTACCTTTCTCTTTTTTTTATGGGATAGATAATGCCAGCATCGACTCTGCAGCCGCTGACTATTTGCTAACTTTTTTCAATCCTCCTATTCTCCAATCTCCACTTCCAACTCATCTTATCCTTATTCTATTTTTCAATCAAACACTATGTTTGCCCCCTCTATTTCTTTTAACACTATAATCTCTTCTATTAGCTTTTTAAAATCTTCTTTTATTCCTGGGCCTAGTTGTCTCCTTACGGAATGTTGTTCTTCTTTAGCTGCTCCGTTGCATAAGCTTTTTAATCTATCCCTTGAATCTTCAATTTTTCCACATCTTTGGAAAGAATCTTATATCATTCCCCTCCACAAAAAAGGTGGTAAGTCTGATATTTCGAACTACAGAGGCATTGCAAAGCTATCAGCCATTCCTAAATTATTTGAAAAAATCCTTGTCTCTTCTTTGCAGCATCTCTGTAAATCGATCATTTTCCCTGCACAACACGGCTTTATTAAGGGTCGGTCCACTACGACCAATTTGCTTGAGTTTACCTCCTTGGTAAATGATGCATTTTCAGAGAAAAAGCAAATTGATGTCATATACACTGACTTCAGTAAAGCCTTTGACTCTGTGAACCATGACCTCTTACTTTACAAACTTAATTGCATAGGTTTCCCTCCCGCCTTTGTACGTTGGGTTTCCACCTACTTAAAAGGTTGGACCCAAAAAGTGCTTCTTAGGTCAACCATTTCGAGTTCGGTTCACGTTATTCTGGTGTACCTCAAGGTAGTCACTTGGGGCCTTTATTTTCACTCTGTTCATTAACGATCTACCCACTATTCTGTCCCATTCATATATTTTAATGTATGCAGATGATGTAAAGCTTATCTTTTCATACACTGATCCCCTTCTTCATAATCGTCTGCAAAACGATTTGAACGCTATGCAACTATGGTGCTCGGCCAATAAATTGTATCTCAATTGTTCAAAGTGTATGTTCATGACATTTAGTCGTACTAGGCCCTATTTAGGTTCTTATACGATTGACAATACCCCTTTGCAACGTATAAAATCTGTAAGGGATATTGGAGTTTTATTTGATTGCAAATTATGCTTCAATTTGCACATCTCCACTATAGTTAAGGAGTACTTGGTTTTATTAAACGTTGGTCGAAATAATTTAATGATACTTTCACCACTAAACTCCTTTACGTTTCTTTAGTTCGTCCCATTCTGGAATACTGTTCATGCATTTGGAGCCCACAGTGTCAAATAAACCAGAATCGAATGGAATCAGTTCAAAAGCAATTTTTACTTTTCGCCTTACGTGGTTTTAACTGGGATCCCAACCTTCGTTTACCACCATACTCCCATAGGCTTCGTCTTCTCAATCTTCCGTCTTAAATTAATCCTAGAAAAACTCTTCGTGTTGTTTTTCTTCACAAATTGATTATTGGCGAGATTGATTGTAGTTGCCTTCTGGCCCGCCTCACCTTTTCGGTCCCCCGCAGGTCTACTAGGAATTACAAGCCTTTATTTTTATCTACATGCACAACTGATTACGCTTCACACGATTCGTTTCGTGTTTTATGCACTACCTATAATAGCTTCTTTCACGTTTTCTCCTCAGAACTCTCTCTCCCTCTCCCTTCCCTAAAATCCGCAATTTTCCAATACCTATCGTTAAATCCCTGACCTTACTAATACTATTAACTTGTTATGCTACTTTATACTAATCTAACATTCATTCTATTGTTATTAACAATACTAATCTTAATTGATCTGATTGGGCTTTTCTGGGTTTTCCCCAATCCTAGAAACAAATCATTTATAATTTTTGCTTACCCCAGATCTAACTTTAATTTTTTTTTCTTTACAGTTCATAAATTATTTTTAATTGTATTTGTATTTTTAATGTTTAACTTAATTTTTATACTTGGTAATTTTTTCTTAGCCGACTGCTTTTAGTCGTGCATAAATAAATAAATAAATAAATATCCAGCAGAGCACTCTTAATAATCGTTCATAGCTTGAAAACTTTTCGATCATTTCATTTATAACAGATTTTACGATGGTCAACACGAGACGTTGACGCTTTTCTTCACTCATGTCATGATATTGGAGATCTTGCGGCGGTTTTGGCCATTCGTCGATGCTCATCTTTAGAAACGTCGGTCAATTTATCCATTTTCCGGTATCGGAAGCCGAGCTCATCCGAGTTGCTGCATCAGCTGGATTATTCTTTCCTGGCAGCCTGCTTGTAGCGACGGCTGTCCGATCGAATCCACATAATGACTGTTTTTGAGTCGGACCAAAAATAAGTTTGGTTTGGGCTCACGTCGTGGTTGCATACTATGGAGTCGCTCAGCCGAACACCCAAGACTGCAGCATGGAGTTCCAGTCTTGGAACTGACAGAGCTTTGATCGGGCTGCAATTTGCCTTTCCCATCACGAAGATAACCGATACCTCTTCTAAGGTTTGAACTCTCCAATAGGCGACTGCAGCGTAGGCTTCCTCGCTTGCGTCTACAAAAATATGGAGCTGTAAGTCTCGGTTAGATTTTAGAAATTGCTTATGATAATTTCTTGGGATCCGTATCTCCTTTATATTTTCAATATGGTTGTACCAGTCATGCCAAGGTTTCCGAAGATGCTCAGGAATGACTTCCTCCCAGCTTGTTTTGGTGCGTCATAACTCCTGAAGTAATAACTTGGCTTGAATTACAAAATGAGCGATAAAACCAAAAGGATCAAAGATGGACATGACTATTGACAGTACTTGTCTCTTTGTCGGCGGCACTTTGGCTTCGGCGACGTTTTTGGGTACTCCATTAAAATTGAATATAAAGCGGAACTTGTCTGAGCTATGTTCCCAATGTAGACCTAATATCTTCTCTGAGTTCTCCGAATGGTTTAACTTAGTTGGCGTCGTCTTATTTTCCGGTACGATATTGAGGTCCGTCATCAATTCGGCTGAATTTGAAACAAATCCACGCAATTCAAAATTTCCATGCTTGTGAATATTTATGACATCCTTGACAATGGATTTGGCTTCTTCTACGGTGTCGCAACTGTCTACGTAATCATCAACGTAGTGACTTTCAAAAATTGCTTAAACAGCTCGTGGACATTTGGTTTCATATTCAGCGGCGCACAGTGGGGCAGATCCTCATTTTGCGTTGCAAAAGTCATATCTTTTGAACCGGTGAAGATATTTTCAAAATTTAAAAAGCATTTGATAGAAAACTAAGCTTTAAAATGAGTGCTTGCACAGGGTGTTTGGCCCACAGGGCGATTCAGGGTTGTTGACCAAAGTTGAAAAATATTTTCGGTGCATTTTTGACATGTAAAATTAAAAAAAAAACCAATTTTTTGGTGTTTAGTATATTTATTTTAATCTTATTTCATTATTAAACAATATTTTTTAACATATAAAATAGTTTTAATAACCTAATAACAAATTTTTTATATTCCTTGTTTTTGCATTCCTGTGCTTCTTCGGACAACTCTCCAAGCGGTAGGCATTGGTACTCAATTAAATCTGCGCCATGATCCAAAATCCTGTGAACGGTAGGAGTAAGCAACTTCTTGGGGTACATTTCAATCAAAAGTTGCTTTGTTTTTGATGCATACTTTTCATATTTTGGGCAATTTATCATTTCCTTAGAATTTATGACATTAAGGATAACTGACAACCTTTTAATAATGTCATTGTGAACACCTGTTATTTGAGAGGTCACTTCATCATTGGCGAAAAATCTTCTGGACGTATTCCCATCATTGGTATTTCCATAATTGTGCTTTGGGTAGTCCACCTTTAATCCAAGCCTGTTAGTAAACTCGGCTTGAATAATCTTTTTCCGGTCAGCTCTGATTTCCTTCTGTGTTTGTTTATCGTCATATTTTTCTCCTGGCCGTGGAATTGTGTACGCAAGCTTTAAAATAAAGTCCATACACTTTATTCTACAATGTAATGGAGAAATTCCATGCTTATAGCATTCCTTATCCTGCGTTGAATCGTCCAGATTATTTTCCTGCATTGAATCGTCCAGATTATTTTCCTTCTTTGAATCGTTTAGACTATTTTCCTTAATAGAATCGTCCAGATAATTTTCCTTCATTGAATCGTCCTTAATAGAATCGTCCAGATAATTTTCCTTCATTGAATCGTCCTTTGTAGAATCGTCCAGATTATTTCCCTTCGTTGAATCGCCCTTTTCGAATATTGTGATTGAGTCTTTTACAAATTGCACACCTCAGGGTTGACTTATTATGTGCAATATCATTTAAGACTTTTCCATCAATCATGGTGAAAAAAACGAAAATCAACTTTCAAGGTTTTCCCATTCTTGGTTGTAATATCAGTTGGAATTAGTCGATCTATTTGTGAATCCATGTCGTCTCTAGTTGATTGTGTCAGCTCGCTTGTTTCTTTAGCATATTTGAAGAAAATTGGACGGCAGTAATGAACAGAGGATGGTCGAGGATTTCTCCAATGCTCAGAGCTTTTACTTCTTAGTCGTAAGGGAACTAGAGATGCCATAAACATTTTTTCATCAGAAATGGTTTCGTCTTCTGTATGTAATATTTGCTTATATGCACTTTGACCAGACGATCCATCACATCCCCACTTGCTCAGTAATGTAAGTTGTTCGGGAAGCAGTTCAACCTCTTCCTCAGGCAAACTTTGTATTAGGCGTCTAGCGGTGTGATCCATCAAATCCTGAAGTCCAACCTCAACAGATACATTGGTTATTGTCTAATTGGGCGGAACGGCTTCCTTTTTAGCAAATCCAATTTTTTTATATCCGGGAAGAACATCCACATTATGTCGAAGTAAGGAGCCTCGTAAAGTGTAATATTTTTCCTTAGTCAATCCCAAGTCCATAAATAAAGCAAAAGCTTCTTCAACTGTATAACTTGTTGCCGCAGAATTGGGTGGCGTTGGAATGCTTTCCTTTATTCTGTTCAGCCGTAATGGACTTGCGATCTTCACTGCTTTTGTAATATCCGCTTTTGTCCTTTCCTGTACTTTCACATATTTTGAGGATAGCGTATCTGCCAAATGTTCCGTGGATATTGCTTCTGTAGCATTGTCTATCTTGCGTTTCCTTGTGTACGTCGAGCAGTCTTCGAAAGGCTTCCTCGGTCTTCCTCTGCCTTGGCTAGTAGATGGGCCCGTTTCTTCTCCTGCCACCTCAAGTTCCGTATAGTCATTAAGCCAGTCCAAATACATTCTCTGAAACCTTTCTGCTGATCGTTGGGATCTTTGCCATTTTTTGTCCAAGTTCCGATAAAAGTTGGTAATTTTGCCTATTAACTCAGCTGACAAATCGTTTAAGTATATCTTTAATTCATTCATTATAGCCATTTGGAATTGAGCTTTGTTTTTTGTGGCAACGAATATTTCGAAACATTTTGAATTATTTAAAGCCATGATTACACTTCACTTATAGTACTGACGAAAATTTTCTGAATTATATTTAAAAATACTGTTCAAGAAAAAAGCAGCTCCAGATAGGTAATGGCTCTTATGATGTCAAAATGAACTGTCTAACAACATTGACTGCATTTCATTAAATAGTTTTTTTTTTAAATTAGGTAAAACATTTCATTAAACAGGTACATACTTCCTTTTTAATTAGGTAAAAAACAACACCTAGTTTACCCAATATTGCCTTTGAATCATTAAATAGGTATTTCCTTTTTGACTAGGTAAAAACTAAAACCCTATTGAAAAGAATAGGCAGTGATTTCCATTCATATTGCATCAGAACGGATAAAAGTTCGTATAAATTTCCTCCACTATTGGTTTTACCTGCAATACATACCTGCTCAAAATTTCCCAAACATAATTTGCGCAATAACGGCTCTAAACAATTTTAAGACAGGTACAAGTTACAATAATGCTAATTCATTATATTCGCATCTATATTTTGTGCATCTTATTCATTAACAGACAGGCATACCGAAAACGTATGTAATTGTACTGCGCTCTTCCTCTTCTATCACCATTTTTTTTGCGAGGTTGCATCAGTTTTCGTCCTATAACTCTCCCAGACGCAGCTGGACGCATGAAAGACCGGGGTTATTTCGTTAGAGAATTGATTAACGAAGACTCCTGTGGTAGTGGGATCGAGTCCTTCGGAGTCCAATTTTTTTTCTATTCCATCAAAGTCAAAAAATAGCCTAATTTTAGTGCTTTTTTTAAACATCGCTGGAATGAAAGGTCAACAAGTGAAGAAACAAAATTCTACGGCATTTAATTAAAAATGAATGTACTTTTCAGATGAAACCAAAAACATAAAGATCGGTCATATAACTTGTCATCAAATCAGTTTTAAAGTTTGCATTTTTAGGAAAAAATCCACATTTGTGCGCGCACTGAAATAAGGGTCAACTTTGAGAGGCTGTCACGCCCACAATTTTTACCTGATTTCAAAAATCTTTTGGATTTGTAATCTCTGGAGATTTCTCTATCGAATGCCTTTATTACTTTTTACAAACGCTTTCGTCAAAAAAATGATTTTTGCCACGCATATCGGCCGCCTGCCCCAGTGTGCGGCGTTCAGATTCTTTACGTATTGAGCCGAGCATGGCGAACTGGTTGATCCAAAAATCATCACATTCATAACATAAATGTCGGGATCCATTGTGTCGTCACAATCTCTCCATAGAAACCTTTGGGAGTGTTGATCTTCTGTTCTGATTGATTCGATGAAACATTTCTCTTATGTCTCCACAGATTCCAATTTCGCCTTGCCGAAACTTAAACAGTACCGACGTTAGTGGTACAGGCTGGTACAAATCAGGTCCTTTCAACAAGCATGAATTCAAAGACACCTTTTTCGTTTGCGCGGTTGATATTTGTACCATGAGAGGCAGCATTCATCTTTCTTGAGTTTTCTTTCAGTGATTACCAAACGTGTAAAAGCAGCGGAGTAATTGTCTGGCATAAAAATATCGTTGCTTTTCCATAAAAGACCGGTCTCAAATCCGATGTCTTTCCTTTTGGTTGTGTCTTCTAATATCTTGGTAGCTGTCTTTTCAGCTTCAGACTGGATTGGCTTAACAAGCTTAACTCCAAAATTATCGATGTTAAAAAAGTCACCAATTAAATTTTGAATGTCCTCTGACTGTTCTGGTTTATACTCCACATGACATATTTTCCCGTCAGACTTGCATTCGCTGGATCCGAATACAATCCATCCTAATATTTAAAACTTCAATTGGTCTTACAAGATTGATGTGAGACATTCCAATCAGAATCTGAGGCACGGCGTTCTTGTAGTTTGTGATAGGTAATAAATTTACATGTGGAAATTGCTTACAGAATTCAGTGAGACTAAGATCTTGACTCGGCAACATGAGATTCTTAACGGTCCTTACGTTTTTCATTTGGCTTGTATTTTTTTCAGCAATTCCACTTTTTTCCAAATCTACCTTTTGCGACATCTCAGTTGTTGATTTGTCGCCAATCCATTTCAATGTCATCTGACTTTTGACTCCTCTTATGCCAAGAAGATTGGCAAGCTCTTCTTCTACTAGAGATACTGTAGACCCTTCGTCTACAAAGGCGACAACTCTAAAGTTTCCTTTGGGTCCAATAATATTCAATGGCAAAAACTTAAATAGTGTTTTATTGAGAAACTTCTTATCCAATACAGTTGTTGTTCTTTCAGTTGATGGCTCAGTAACATTGATGGCGGCTGTTGGCGTTTCACTCAATTTAGGCTGTGAGCTTTGGTCATGCAGCAAGCGGTTATGCGGGCGTTTACATGGATTTATTTTACATTCCCTTTTTCTTGGACACTCTTGTACACCATGACCTTGGCGCAAACAGCTGAAGCATAAGCGGTTTTCTTTGACGACATTCCATTTCTCTTTGACATTCATATTACGGAAAGCATCGCAACTCCATATCTTATGTTCCTGATTGCATGCAACGCACTTATCCTTTGTTTTTTCGAACGTCGTGTAAGTTTGTTTCGGCAGATTCTTCTTTTCTGTAAAATTATCAGATGGCGGCTTCATCATTGAAGAGATTTCCAGTGCAACTGCTACATAGCGAGCGATAGATTGAACCCATTGCGAAAATATTTTTATTGTTGGATATGACAGCCCATGCTCAACCACATATTTAGCCCATTCTTCTCTTTTGTTGATCGGCAATTTAGAAACTAATTCTTCAAACAAGGTAGGATTATTAAGATGTGGCTGCGCATCGCAATTTTCCAAAAAGGCTGTTAAATTAGCAGTCAGAATGCTAAATTGTATTATATCATCTATTTTATTATATTTGATCGGTGGAAAGGCTCTAGCTTATGCTATTTGGCTTCGAATTAGAATTTCTGGACGTCCGTATTGTCGGTGTAGCATGTTAATGACAGCTTCAGTGTTATTTGGATAAATAAGTAATGAAGCAACCATATCCTTGGCAGCGCCGGTGAGTGCCTTTTGTAGGCGTGACAAATTTTCCAAATTGGTGAAACCGTATGCGTTGGTAGTCTCTGTATAGGCAACATAGAAGGCTGGCCATTGTTCCGGTACTCCCGAAAAGGGCGGCTAATCTTGGAGTTTCCTTATATATTGATACTGGAGCGGAGCATGTCCTTGAGCGAGCGAAGCTGATGTGGTATGTGTGTTAGGATTTTGGCTATTGGCATTTTGAGGTGGTGGCGGCAAGAAATGAGCAGGCACAAACGCCGACTGAACCATCCGTGGAGGCTGTAAGGACGTTCGAGAATGGTTGTATTGGATTAACTTTCCCTTGTCAGGCTGTACGGAAGTATTTTGTACATTAGACGATGATGCTCCTTGATCATCTTGATTTTGAACGGGCGTCTGTTCACGATTCGAACAAGATTTAAGCGCAGTCTCAAGATGAGTATTCTTGTTCACGGCACCTTCCAATTTTAGCTGAAGCTCACACAACTGTGCACGTAGCATAGCTATTGCGTCGTTTTCAACGACCGTCTTATCATAGTCGGATTCTTCTTCTGATACTTGCGACATCTTGATATCAGGTCCAAAACGTTGAGGCGGATTTCCTTTATTTGAACGTTGACTTTTGCGTGGCTCGCTTTTTTGCTCATACATTTATCATTTGATAAATGGAGTCGTTTAGTGGCATGGCGTCAAGTCGGCGACTCCTGTGACGGCAACTCAATAAATACGTATCTGGCATATACGCAAAAATGTTGTCTTAAATTCGGCAATCAGTGGCTCAAAAAAAAAAAAAATGTGCGACAGGCAGGCACAATTGATCATCTTGATTAAAGCTAAATTTTGACGGCTAATACGCATCAGTCTCGTGCGTGGCAAAAGAAACGGCAACAGATATATTTCCAGGGCGTCTGGCGACAGGCAAAGTATTTCACAATCAAAATGGCGACAGCAAGATTGATAATAAAAAATGTTACTTATATCGTAGCTTTGTTGTAGTCCGCATAATAAAACTCCATCAAGGCGTTTATGATGATGATAATCGTGATGAGATCAATATTTAGTTGATTTGTTGGGTTTTATCATCTAAATGTTTTTTAAACAAAATTATATATATATGTGTATTCCAAGAGAGCATTTTACGTACCATTCGTGTACAACAAAGTTTAGAATACGAGTGACGCTTCTTTGCGTTGCAAATTAAAGATATCGATTACATTCATATTCAACTAGAACTATCCTATGATATATTGCCATTCACAGATGGAAATTTCGATTACATTACAAAAATTTATTATCGAAAAAGTTTAGTGTTCAAAGGAAATTCAATACGTAACAAGTTGATTAAAAGTGAAAGCTTGAGATTTAAAATTTTCAATTTTCAAAATATAAAAGGGGGGAGTATCAATATCGAATTATAGTGGTTTGACTTTGGTCAGATTATGGAAAAAATACTTTTTTACTCCCCGTATTACCATCAATATCGAATTCTAGCAAAAATACTTTTTATTAAGAAATTAATAAAATTGGAATGCAGAATGAAATAGGTTGCCAAATTATGATCAAAATGACATTCCTCTTGAAAATCAGTTCAAATTTGACAAAGTTATGATGGTTTGACTTTGGTCAGTCTTTGGATCTAGCACTTTACAAGACAAATTTTCCGTTCAATTTCCCATGATTTTTGACAAGAAAATGAAACGTCTCAGAATCTAGTTTAAAGTGTTGTTTTATACTCATTATGATTGTAACGATCCTTAAAGGCTTCACCGGGCTAACTCAGTCGGCGCTATGAGTTCGTGCAACAAATTTATATTTTGCAGCAGCTGCGAATAAATATGAAGGCAGATCGATATTCAATAGTAAATGGTATTTGTTTATTAGCGACACGATGGCGCCCAACGTGGGGCCAGTTGTAACGATCCTTAAGGCTTCACCGGGCTAACTCGGTCGGCGCTATGAGCTCGTGCAACAAATTTATATTATGCAGCACTTGCGAATAAATAAGAAGGCAGATGGATATTCAATATTTAATGGCAATCGTTTATTAGCGACACGATGGCCGACTCTCTCAAATTTTGAAGTGGGTTTATTTAATTTCGATGTTCTTCGTTGATGATGATATTCTCGGGTCTCTGGTCGATGTCTTTGGCATTCGATGAGGGTTCGTCTATCGCCGGGTATCGCTGGTTTCACCCCTTGTTGAAGCTCGATTCGTCTCTCATACTGGGATTCCGCTACTGCAAGGGTATCGGGTACAAGTCCTGCGACAGCGAGGACTGCCGAATGTAGATCCTGCGACAGCAAGGATGAATCCCCCGTGTCCCGCTCTTGCAGGGACAATTAAATTTATGTCCTGCTCCAGCAAGGACGAATAAATTAGGTCCTGCGACAGCAAGGAGTATAAATGACCCGATCCTGCGTTCTCCAAGGATTCTCCGCTTATTTTGCCCGCTCACCGCTGGGTTGGCCCTAGTCCTGCCGAGGACGACTAAGACTATGTCCTGCGACAGCAAGGACGAATACACTAGGTCCCGCTACAGCAAGGAGTACGAATGCCCCGTCCCGCGCCAGCAAGCAGTATAAATGACCCGTCCCGCGGCAGCAAGCATAGCTTAACTTATTCGTGCGACAGCAAGGCTCTCTTAATTGACTCCTGCGACAACAAGGCTCTAGGATTAATTCCATAGTTATTATTACTGGATCCTGCGACAGCAAATATATCTTTTCTGATTCCGCGACAGCAGGACAATATCCTGCGACAGCGAGGATATCTACGATGGATCCTGCGGCAGCAAGGACTATAATCTGCTACTGCAAGGTTATCTCTGGTGCGTCCTTCGACAGCAAGGACTATATCCTGTAACAGCAATGATATCTACGATGTTTCCTGCGACAGAAAGGATTATAATCCGCTACTGCAAGGTTATTTCTGGTGCGTCCTGCGACAGCAAGGACTATATCCTGCTACAGCAAGGATATGTACGATGTTTCCTGCGACAGCAAGGATTTTATCCTGCTACTGCAAAGTTATCTTTGATGCGTCCTGCTACAGCAAGGACTATATCCTGCTACAGCAAGGATATCTACGATGTTTCCTGCGACAGCATGGATTATAACCTGCTACTGCTAAGTTATCTCTGATGCGTCCTGCGACAGCAAAGACTGATGCTCTGTCCTGCTATTGCCAGGACTGTCGGTGTTACTCGTTCGCTCGATCTGCTCGAAGTGTCCCGCATGCGCTGTTGCGCGCCCTTGTATATTCTGGGCCGCTGTAGGGTAACGGGATCTCTGCTCCCGTGTTTGTCAGGGGCGGCGCTGAAAATGTGCAATTGTTGTGTGGAACACATAGCTGTTCCTCACACTCCCCTCTTTCTTCGGGTAACTCAAGTGACAAGTCTTTTTTCCACATAGGTATTATTATTTATTTTATTTTTATTTACATTTTCTATTTCGTGACAACGCGGAACACGCGGATCCGCCCCTGGCCCACCTTGATTTTGTAGCGGGGCTCATCCGTTGGGATTCCTTGATCATGTCCCGAGGCCAGGGCACGCCGACCAGTTCCTCGAACCTGATGGGTGTTTTTGGGTGTCTTATTGACACACGTCTCCTCTGCTTCCTGTGGTGGTGACGCCGGTGTTCCCTCTGTGTGCTGGTGTACGTGCTGTATCGCCATGGCCGACCCTGCGTCCAGACCCAACGACCTACCGGGAGTGCGGGGCACATACCTCGGGGTCGCCGGTGGGCAGGTCGGCTGCTCCATTCTGGCTCGTTTCGGCGCTGGTGCAGCGGGTGCTGGAGTGCCCTCCTCCCTCTCTGACTCTGACGAGATTTCCATCACCGTGGGGGTTAGGGCGCGTACCGGCACTGCTACCCTTCTCCTCCTTTGATGGCCACCAGAACGCAATGGGTGACGTCGACAACTCCAGGACATTGGTATGACTGGCCAACTCGATCTCCGGCAGCTTCGGTGTCCTCTGGCGTGGATGGAACGGCAGCCTTATGGGTTTTCGGGCGGTGTTACTCATCCTGTCGCTTTTTCTTCAATGTCCAGCTGCGTGGGCGGTCGCCCTTTTATAGTAGGCGCGATATTCGGTTTACCCTTCTATTTCCTTTGGTCTCGTGTCTCTCCTCTCCCCTCGTGCCCTTGACGATCGCCACTGTCCCCTGATTAGGCAACTTTCGCCCAGGATTGCGGTTTCTCTCTCTGAGTTACATACATGACTATATATATATATATGTCCCCATTTTTGGGTATGTGAATACATACATACATATATAGGCAATTCGAAAATTGCAAGCAATTGCAACTGTTTTGCGTGGTCAATTTGCTTTGGGAAGTATTATTAACACTTTTAGGCCCGTATTAAGCTGTTAACAATTTGAAAAGGTGGAACGGTCAATATTTTATTAATTGTTGATCACGCCCCTTACGGCTTGACTTGCTTAACTATTTATTTACACGCTTCAATTAGATTAAGCCTTTTATTTTTAGTTTAACAGACTTCGTGCAGTGAGTCGCTGTCTCCTTCGTCTTCCTTGTTTTCCAAAAAGTGACGCTCACTTTCTCATCGATATACCACTTCAGACAAAGCCACACTGGCGATACTTATCGAAATACCGCCACACTAATAGACTTGTTAAACGTCTATACAACAGTGTTACTCAACACTGTCCATCGAAGAACTTTCGCCCCGACACGGCCATTCTGACGAATACACGTCCTCGTGTAGCGTCCAATATTAAGGATATCTCGAGTCCCTAGCCAAGGCGAACCTTCGTCTCTCGCAGACTGATAACACACAAAAAATAGCTCACCGTTCGTCTTGAACGGACAACCATCGTTCGTACTGAACGGATAACCATCGTTCTTCCTGAACGGACAACCATCGTTCTTCCTGAACGGACAACCATCGTTCTTCCTGAACGAATAACCATCGTTCTTCTTGAACGGATAACCATCGTTCTTCTTGAACGGATAACCATCGTTCTTCCTGAACGGATAACCATCGTTCTTCCTGAACGGATAACCATCGTTATCCCTTTTTTTTTTTTGAATTTATTATATTTATTTAAGTTTAAATTTATGTTATTATATAACATTTTACTTAAATTTAATATTAATCTATTTTCTCTATAGACCGATCTTATTCAATCTCGCTTACATTTTTTGACGAGTCGTCCTGTACACTGTCAATATCAAACTCACTTGGCATATAACCCTATGGAATCTTCCTGATGCTTTCATGACAATACTTGAACGATCTGTTTCCCTTTAAGGATTTCAAAGTATACCTGCCTCCGTCTAAAACTTCGGCAACTACAAATGGTCCTCTAAATTTAGGGTCCAGTTTAGTCTGGTGCCTTTCTTCATTCTTTAACAGAACATAGTCACCCACACAATGTCGCTTAACTACAGCCTTGGTTTTATCAAAACGTTCTTTATCATACGACGCGTTCGATTTCATATTACGACAAGCACGAGTCCTGACACCGTTTAAATCTATCTCTGATTCCGTCTCTACCGGAGGAACTAGGCCTGGGGCTCGGGCTTCTTTGCCGATCAGCATCTCTAAAGGACTTGCCTCTGTTATATGATTGACCGTGCAGTTCAACGCAAGTTGCACGTCTCAAATGGAATCTTGCCAACATTTTTCACGACATTCAACAGCTGTCAAGAGATTTTTCAGTGTACTCATCACACGTTCGACTTGCCCGTTTGCACGACTCGAGCCTGTGGAGATGAGATGTAGTTTAATATTTTGTAAAGAACAAAATTCTGAAAACTTTGAGCTTGTGAAAGAAATACCCTGATCGGCTATAACTCGACTGGGAACCCCAAAAAGTGAAATGGAAGACCTCATAGCTTTAATGCAACTATCTGTATCCAACTTCACAGTATGATGGAGATGTACGAACTTTGTAAATGAGTCAATTTGAACGATAAAATTTTCCTTTAAATCACTTTTGCCACTCAATTTTCCAGTGATATCGACATGAACGGTGTTCCAAGGAATACTAACTTTCGGTATAGGATGAAGTTCAGCCTGTATCTTCCCAGTGGGTGACTTGGCAATCTTACAGGTTATACAATTGTCCACAAATTTGCGAACGTATTTATTCGTTTTATCAAACCAGTAGTACTGGTAAATCTTGTCAAGGGTCTTTTGCCATCCAAGGTGCATGATCGACTCATGTACCTGATTAACCACTGAGCACCTAAAAGCGCGTGGCACGACTGACAAGCATCGTGATCTACCATTTCTCTGAATCTTTCGATGCAATACACCCTTTCTTAAGTCATATGTTTTGGTCATATCTTCCGCTATCTCATTGGAATTAAGTTTGTTAACTACTTCATTAATTTTGGAGTCTAAATTTTGTTCTGCTAATAGCCAATCACTTAAAATCTCCGCTAGATTTACTCGTTTTTCAGGGACTTTATTTAATTCAATTGCTAATTCCGATGAGACTGGATTTCTAGACAAGAAGTCCACATGGGCCATTCGTTTTCCTTCTCTATATTGGATGTCAAAGTTGAACGATTGAAAATTTTTAACAAGTTGCAGTCTGTAAATACCACAAACTCTTGCCCAAGCAAATAGTGCCGGAAGTGTTTTACAGACGCAACTACCGCCAAAGTTTCGAGTTCGTACGAATGGTACCTAGATTCAGCAGAAGTGGTCGTCTTACTATAGTACTCAATCACGTGAGGCCTATTTTCGAAGGAAGCCAGGCCGATAAACCGTCGCAATCCCGTAACCGTCTTTGGTGGTGGTAAGGAGCTTAAGGCAATAATTTTTCTTGGATTTGGACGAATTTCCCCCGCTCTCACTTCGTACCCTAAATACTGAACAACTGTTTTGAGGAAACTACATTTGGTAATATTGAATACGAATCAGGCATTCGTAAGGACATCTAATACTGTTTTCAACCTTTCTAAACCCAATGCAATTGTTGAAGAGACGATCATGATATCGTCCATATGGACAATTACATAAGAGTATGCAATATCCCCTAAAGCTTTCATGACCGACCGTTGAAAAACAGGGGGCGCGTTTTTAAGCCCAAATGGCATTCTTAGATACTCAAATTGACCGTCGGGTGTTACAAATGCGGTGTATTCTATTGAATCTGTGTGAATCGGAATCTGATGAAAACCACTTGCCATATCCAAACAGGTTAAATAGTTTGCGCCCTGTAGTCTAGCAATTTGGTCACTTATGAGAGGCAAAGGATATTTATCTGCGATAGTGTTTGAATTCAATACTCTATAATCTAAACATAAGCGATTTGAACCATCTTTCTTTTTCACTAACAAAATGGGGCTTGTAAAAGGAGAGCAACTAGGACGGATGATATTATTTTGAAGCAACTCGCTTAGCTTGCCGCGAACTATTTGCCTCTCTTCAGGACTGAGCCTATAAGGTCGACGTTGTACCGTCTTACTAGGGTCGGCTAGTCGAATCTTCATTTCTCCTGTGGTAACTCGTGTAGATGGTATCTTATGTATAAAAGCCTTGGTGTAATTCGCTACCAACTTTATTAATGTTTCTTTTTCAGTTTCTTGTAATCCAGTGTCGGGATCAGTAAGGTCATGTGATTCATTTCCCTATTTAGGTTCTTATACGATTGACAATACCCCTTTGCAACGTATAAAATCTGTAAAGGATCTTGGAGTTTAATTTGATTGCAAATTATGCTTCAAGTTGCACATCTCCACTATAGTTAACGACGCCAAAGGAATACTTGGTTTTATTAAACGTTGGTCGAAATAATTTAATGATAATTTCACCACTAAACTCCTTTACGTTTCTTTAGTTCGTCCCATCCTGGAATACTGTTCATGCATTTGGAGCCCACAGTGTCAAATAAACCAGAATCGAATGGAATCAGTTCAAAAGCAATTTTTACTTTTCGCCTTACGTGGTTTTAACTGGGATCCCAACCTTCGTTTACCACCATACTCCCATAGGCTTCGTCTTCTCAATCTTCCGTCTTAAATTAATCCTAGAAAACTCTTCGTGTTGTTTTTCTTCACAAATTGATTATTGGCGAGATTGATTGTAGTTGCCTTCTGGCCCGCCTCACCTTTCGGTCCCCAGGTCTACTAGGAATTACAAGCCTTTATTTTTATCTACATGCACAACTGATTACGCTTCACACGATTCGTTTCGTGTTTTATGCACTACCTATAATAGCTTCTTTCACGTTTTCTCCGCAGAACTCTCTCTCCCTCTCCCTTCCCTAAAATCCGCAATTTTCCAATACCTATCGTTAAATCCCTGACCTTACTAATACTATTAACTTGTTATGTTACTTTATACTAGTCTAACATTCATTCTTATATTATTAACAATATTTATCTTTATTGATCTGATTGGGTTTTTCTGGGTTTTCCCCAATCCTAGCAACAAATGTTGGATCATTTATAATTTTTGCTTACCTCAGATCTAACTTTAATTTTTTTTTTCTTTACAGTTCATAATTTATATTTAATTGTATTTGTATTTGTAATCTTTAACTTAATTTTTATACTTGGTAATTTTTTCTTTGCATATATAAATAAATAAATAAATTGGTTTGTGAGCAAAGGCTGACAGATTTGGTTTTAACAATTTCAAACTTTTCTGGCATGACAATGACATTGAAACCTTGATTAAGAATCTCTCTTCCTAAAACAACATCATTCGTTAAACACTTGACCTTTATTTTTAAAAACATATTTTGTTCAAGAGACAAATTGCATCGAAAGTCGGATAGCACAAGCTTCAGTGCTGAAATGCGCTTTCGACGCTGACTTGTGTTGCAGGAACACAATGAATAACCTTTGTCAACTGATATAAACGGGGATATATGAATTTTTTATCCACCCAATAAGTCATAATATTTTCGTTAATATCAATTGGCTTCGGACAATAACTGTTAATTTCATTAATTGCCAGCTGAACTTCATTTTCTCCGTCTTCATCTGATTCCTCATTGCCTGAAGCAATGAGCAAGTGCTCTGCGACGCGATTGAGAACTGGCTTGTTGAAGTCTCGTCCAAAGTATGCGCAGCGGGCTGTGACGAATTAAAGTTTGTTGTTGGTGATAGTTCGTCCTGCAATGAGAATTATATTAATCACAAAGATCACATAAACAAAACAAGTGCATATTAGACGTTATTAATCATACTAACTTTCTTTGCAAGACCATTAATTTGTCGAAAAAGTTTAGCCAAATGGTTTCTTGCACAGATTAGTTAAATTGGATTTTGAAGTAAAATCCTTCGCATCCTGGGATCCAAATAGATGGTTGAAGAGACTAATTCGCTGTTCGTTAAAGCCTCTTCTCTCTTCTCGATTGCTTCTTGCAATGCGGCACTGTGTGAGTTTTTCATGGCTTTCACTGTCAACGTAAGCTCTAACCAAATCTTGTAAAAATGCCCAAAATACAGCTGCTCTCTCTGCAGCTTTTGTGTGGCAAAATAGATAGGTTTTAATGCTTCGACGAGTTCATTAACTTCAGCCCAATCTGCTTCAATCAATTGAAGCCCCGCACTAACGCTATTCTCACTGAAGTTCTTAAACAGGAGAAGGCGTTGAAGCATCTCAAAGGTCGAATTCCACCTCGTAGGAACGTCAATAAAGGGCTGAGGTAAGCCTTCATTAGAAATTAAAAGCCTACAAAATATTTCAGATTTAGGGAACGTTCGTCGCATAGGAAACTTAAAAGTTTAATAATATACCTGTAGGTTGGTGTCCTCAATGCCTTCGCCAGCTTGCGAGCTTCATCGATTAGGGAATCATTTGAAATATTTTTAAAAAAGTCTTTAACCGCCAGTTGAAGTGTGTGAGCAGCACATTTTACAGACGCAATGGAGAAAATGTTAACTTGATGGACCAATTCATCTTCCTTATCATCGCAGCTATCATCGGTGTCTTCATTCTAAAGCTCAATGGATTTTATTGTGTTTCGACCATTGTCCGATGTAATAGAATAAACTTGGTTTTTCATCAAACTGAACTCTTGTAAAATATTCTCGATCTCAGCACTGAGATTGGTGGCGGTATGCTTCTTGTTCAGCTCGATTACTCCAAGTGTTACAATCTTAATCGCCTCGTTTTCGTAGAACTGAGCATTCACTCCCAAGATGCCTCTACTATGCCTTGATGCGATGTCAAGCTTGTGGGAAATTAGACTCAGCTTCATTGCCTTTATAACAGATGCCTTGACATGTTCAAATATTTCTGCCACGTGCTTCATTATATTTCGGGATGTTATGGGACTCATCTCCAATCCGGAAAAATTTGGCTTGTCAGTTTCTTGAACGGCTCAGAGTCCAGCACACCAAACGGCATTTTCTCCGTAGTTACGGATGCATGCATCCTTGACTTCATTTGTGGTGAAGGTAACCGAAATTTTTTATTTTTTTTTCTTTTTTTCATTGGGCTCACTTTTTCCTTGCTCACTAATTTCATTCTTGTACTGAGATTTATGTTCATCGAGCAAGTGGCGTTTAAAATTGGTAATATAGTTGCCCTTGAAAACACGCTGGCATATCTTGCGCACATTTGCATATCTATCCAATTCGTAATGGAAAAATTTCCGAAGAATATAGTCACGCTTACTGCCCATTTCTAAAAATTTACTCGACACCACGCGTTACGAAAGAATAATGCACAAGAAATGTGTTTTGGTTAGTTAGTAAGCTAAAACTTGTGGCTCTTGATCAATAAAGAGATAACACCAATTGGGAATGAACTTTAACTGAACAGCGAGTATCGGTACATTATCAGCAGTGTTGGCAACTTTTGGGATGTATAATAGCTGTTTTTAATATAAAATAGTAAGAAAATCCAATATGCTGATATGATATGTGGCAACACTGATCATTACAGTTACACCAGTTACACACACATATAGAACATATCCGTAACTTCTATGGTTTGGAAACTGTTGAGGTTTCAATTTTACCGGGACTTAGCGTTTTCCAGCTAAACTAGCGGTCCGGAATTGTCGTTCTCGTCAGACGTACGAAGTTTTCGAAAAGTAAATGCCTTTAGCTCAGAATGTAGATCGCTTCTAGTATTTACTTTTGACGTGAAGACGACTCGCTGCAAACGGCTATCGATATTGGCCATGTGCGCAAGCACGATTGAAACGGCTATCTCTTCTACACTGTTCTTCATCCAGGAAGTAGTTAGAGATGTCACTAAGCGGCTGGCAAACACCGCATGGCACTCGTTGTTGGACGGACGACTGTTCAACATGTTGAAAAACAGTTCCTTAAATTCGCTCCACTTGATGCCAGGGTACAAAATTTGCGGCAACCATTGTAAAGCACTTCCCTCCATTGCATTGCTCAGGGCCATGATGAGCCGGCTTCCATCGAACGGCTGCTCTATCAAAATTATGTCGGCAGTCGTGCACCATTTTAAAGCGTCTGCGCCAGTTGCTTCAGGATTGTATTTTGGCAGTACAACACCGCGTGCTTGCTGATGCTCGTTCTTAGATGTTTCCATTTTTTTCATCAATTCCAATAGGTTATGGTTTTGCAAGTCCATGATGAGGCGCAACTGATCCACGGAAATCGTAGGCAGTTGAGCCGATCCCACTTCTGATGTCGGGTCGTTCGTTTGGTTGAAGTCTGACATACTTGCTTAACTATTTATTTACACGCTTCAATTAGATTAAACCTTTTATTTTTAGTTTAACAGGCTTCGTGCAGTGAGTCGCTGTCTCCTTCGTCTTCCTTGTTTTCCAAAAAGTGACGCTCACTTTCTTATCGATATACCACTTCAGACAGAGCCACACTGGCGATACTTATCGAAATACCGCCACACTAAAAGTCTTGTTAAACGTCTTTACAACAGTGTTAATTAACACTGTCCATCAAAGCACTTTTGCCCCGACATGTATAATAACTTTGTGTGTATACATATATGTATTTGATATTATTAACAAATGTTCCTTCTTTGCATGCCAATGGCTTTGTTATGTATATATGTATAGGTTATTATTAGTATGTATAATGCATTCCTCGCGTAGTAGCTCCCTCGTTGTAATATTACTATAAAAATATGTAATAAATTTCGGGCATAATAATTCCCTCGTTGTGTACATATGTATATACATATGTCGTTATTTGTTTTGTTGTTGTGGCCAAATCAAGTGCGATGCACACAACAACAAATAGCGTCGCTCTATTTTGTCTTTTATGTTACATTTTCTCTGAGAGCAATTGCTCTGTCGACGGTTGCTATGCACATAAATGCAATATAACTGTTCTTCCGCTCTTGTAACTTTGTTTTGCTTTGCTGTTTATGCCGTTCTCTGCAACTCAGTTGTCGGGTCATTGCACAGTGGGCCGTATTGATTGTTCCAACGTTGAATTATTGCTGTTTGTTCGTGCAGGCTCTAGTGTTTATATATATATAAATATTGATATATATTAATGATCCATATATCTATATATATATTTCTCCCTTTTTTTCCGTGTTGACGACGCATATTTTTTTTTTTTTTATGTCGGATTAGGGTGGAGTAAAAAAATATTTTAATAAATAAAATTTAGATTTCGTTTTCCTTTACTATCAAATGGTTGCCGTGCGTGGTTTTGGATGCTCGTGGGTGTTACGATGAATTAGGGTGGTCCCAAAATAATTATTTTTATATTTTTCCCCAAAAAAAAATTTATTCGTTTTTCTTTTCGATCTCAGGGTGGTCCAAAAAAAAATATTATTTTGTTTTATTTATATAAAAACAAATATAATTTTTTTTTTCCTTGTTTATCGTGCGTATTGATGGGTGCTTGCGGGTATTACGATGAGTTAGTGTGGTCCCAAAGCTTTGTAACCACTTTTCAATACAAATTTTTTTTTTTTAATTTCCGTGTAAATAAAAATGAATTTATTTATTTATTTTATTTTATTTTTTTTTTTTGATAAGGGGATATCAAAACTCTGCAAGATCTTAAAAATTTTAATCTGACCTTGTTTCCTCCGTCGTCACGTGTGGTTTTAGGTCTCCAACGTGTGCTCGCCGTATCTTTTTATTTGTTTGTGATTGTAATTTGCAAATTACCGGCGATATGAAGTCCACGATCTGACATGGTCCTCCGAATTTAGGTGCCAGTTTTGCCGCAAATCCCTCCACTGCATTGGATAAAAGGTGTTCCTTTAGCCACACTTGCTCCCCCACGCTTGGTTTCCATTGTCTCCTGCGTAGATTGTAGTAACGTGCCTGATCCTGCGCCGCCTTCTCTAAGCTTCTGCGCACTATTTCAAATATCTCCTTGAGTTTGTCGGCGTTCGCTCGCGGCTCTTGTGCAGTCGGTTCTGTACCGATGGCCACCTCATCATAAAGGGCCTGGAGTAGGCGAGGCTCTCGACACTGTGTCACAAATGCTGGTGTGTATCCCGTGGTTGCTGTCACGCTGGTATTGACGGCCAAAGTGATTTCTGGTAAAGACTCATATCAAAAACGTTGGATTGTTCCTGCATAATGAGCAATCATCGTCTTTACTGTGCGATTTGCTCTTTCCGTGGGGTTCTTCTGCGGTGTGTATGGTGCCGTGTACTTGTCTCTCCCCAAATCCTGCACGAAACTCTTGAAAGCCTTGATACTGAACTGTGCGCCGTTGTCGGTAATGAGGACCTTTGGCACGCCAAATCTTGCCAGGATTCTTTCTCTAAATGCTTTTTGGAGGGCTGCCGCCGTTGCGCTTCATAGTGGTATTAATTCAGTCCATTTTGAGAAATGATCTATAAATACCAGCAGCGGTGTGTTCCCGTGTTTTGATCGTGGTAGTGGTCCGACAAAATCTGCGCACACCGTTGCCCATAGTTCTACTGGAATTTGAGTGAGCATCTGACCGGCTGCCTGTAACTGGTTCGGCTTGTATTGTTGGCAGACTTTACATCGTTGTTCATAGTTGCGGACATCTCGGTGCAGTCCTGGCCAATAATAACGTGCCGCCACTCGAGCTATCGTTTTCCGTGTTCCTGTATGTCCCGCTGCTGCTATGTCGTGATTCTCGTGTAATACACTTTGCCTCTTGTTCGATGGCACAACCAATTTCCAGGATGTCACGTCCTCGTGCCCTGCTCAGTGAGGGATGTGTTTGTATAAGTTGCCAGATTCTTCTTGGTAGTCTGGGAATTTTCTGGGCTCCTTACGAATCTTCCGTAGCATCTTGTGTATCCAGTTTACATCAGTTCCACTTCAAAATCGTACTGCTGCAATTCCAATGCCCATCTGGCGATACGACCGGTAGGATTTTCAATAGAGTTTAACCATTTTAGCACCATGTGGTCTGTTACGACAGCAAAATGATATCCCTCTAGGTATGGTCGCATCTTCCGAATCGCCCAAACGATAGCTAAGCACTCTTTCTCTGTTGCTGAGTAGTTTCTTTCGAGTCCGTTCAGTGTTCTGCTGGCGTATGCGATTACCCGTTCTCCGTCTCCGGTTTCCTGTGTGAGGATGGCTTCCAGTCCATAGTTGCTGGAATCAGTTTGTAACGTGAATTGATGGGTGAAGTCGGGGCACGCTAGGACTGGTGCATGCGTCAGCTTTTCGTTCACCATCTCAAACGCTTGTTGGTGCTCTTCGTTCCATAGCCATTTCTCGCCTTTCTTCAATAAACCGTTGAGGGGGTGCACCGTAGTGGTAAAGTCAGGCACGAATCGTCTGTACCAGGATGCCACTCCGAGATATTGCCGCAGCTCCCTGATCGCCGCTACTATATCCGGGTCTGTGCATATTCCAGGTTCTGTCACTTTATGTCCCAGATATTTTAATTCTTTTTTGAGGAAGTCGCACTTGTCGACGTTGATTTTCAAATTCGCTGCCCGTAGCCGTCGAAACACCTCCTTTAGATTTGCCATATGTTCTTCCATTGTTTTCCCAATAACGATGATGTCATCTAGATATGCAGCATTTCAGGTCCAATCAACCGATCCAATGCTCGTTGGAATGTTGCTGGTGCGGAGTGAAGTCCGAACGGCATAACCTTCCATTGGAAGAGTCCTCTGCCTGGTACTGTGAACGCTGTCATAGGGCGACTTGTTTCCTCCATAGGGATTTGCCAATAACCGTCCTTCAGGTCGAGGCTGGTTATGTAACGTGCTTCCCTCAACTGATCCAGGATGTGGTGTACTCGAGGTAATGGATAAGCTTCCTTGACATTTTGGCTGTTTAGCTGCTGAAAGTCGACGCACAATCTCCATTTGCCCGTTTTCTTTTTGACCATAACAATCGGGGTACTGTGTGGGCTGTGCGATGGCTCGATACATCCCTTAGCTAGTAACTCGTCGATCTGTTTGCTGATTTCTTCTTGCATCTTAGGGTTCTTTGGGAAGTAGCGTTGTTTTATCGGACGGTCATCGTGCATAACGATTCGGTGTTCCGTGATTGGTGATGTGCCGCTCATAGGTGCAAATGCGGTTAGTTCCTGCTGGAGAAATTTATCAACCGCTGTATCGGGGTGTTAGGATTCACTCTGCTTCCTATGCTCGTTGTTCCCTCCTCGTTTGTAATGTTTTGTTCCCGCGTAGCTTCTTCTTTTTGTATTGCGAGTTCTCTAGTTCTTTGTTCTTGTTTTCCTTGCTCTTGTGTTACTTGTTCTTGATCTTGTGTTGCATGTTCCTCTTTTATTTGCTCTTGTGTTTCTTTTTCCTGTACATGCTCTGTGTTGACAACCGAGAGTTTCTCTTCTCGTCCTCTGTTGTTTTGTCGACGAGTCGAGATTCTGTTAGATGTGTTCATGAAACCCGTCCGGCCGTCTGCCAACCGCACCTGTCTTTGTGTTGCTCCTAGTTCAAATCCTTCTTCACACAACGTTACTGCTAGTTCTTCGCTTATGAAACTGCTCGTTACTCCCGTGTCGATGGTAGCGTTGTAAAGGTTGTGCCGATTAATTGTGTGGAGCCGTTTCTATCGGCATCCGCTTGCTTTTGGAAGCTGGACGCCGCCGATCCTTTCTCAATCGGCAACATTGAACAGTACGTGCATGTCTGCATTTCTACCATGAACTTTTTAAATGGTTCATCAATGCCCTGTTTTCTCCAGTCAGCCTCCTCCGCCAGCTTTGAGAAATAATCCTAGGCAGGAAAAACTCGTGGAAGCTCATAGCGAATGATGCCCAGGTTCTCCAGTGCTCGTTGTTTGCTATATATCACTTGAGAGCCGTGCCTTTCAGTAGCTCTGGCATTGCTCGTGGTATCTGGTCCAGCTCCAGTCCATAGGTTTCCGCTGACCATTCAAATTGTTCCAGAAATTCTAATGGTTTTGAGGTGCCATCGAGCTCAAAGCTCCATTCCCTCACTTGCTTTGCTACCGCTGCATAATCCCGGCCTGGATTCCTTTCGGTGTGTGGCTGGTGTTCATGGTGTATGGTTGATGTGCTTTACCGGTGCGCTTCCTTTTCCTCTTGTTTTTGTTGTTGTTCCCGGCGCTGTGCTTCCCCGTTTGTTGAAGCGAAATCCATATTCGCCATTTCTCTGGCCACTGTGATTTGTTCCGTTTTTGGATCCTCCCTTATGCCTGCTGACTCCCTAGTTGGTGATCCGCGAGCGTGCTTTCTGGCCAATGTGTCCAACCGATCGGCGTGAGGTAGGCGTCCTTCTTGTGTTTGGACCCAATCGCCGAAGTGTTTCTGCATGGCGTCCACGCCTCCGGTCAGTGTGACCCCGAACTCGTTGCCATATTTCAACAGTTCCTCCCTTTTCAGATTGTAAATCCATGTTCGTACCATATTGAAATCTTATTATTCTTATATTCGCAAAACCCTGCAAGTTGGGCGCCAATTGTAACGATCCTTAAAAACATCACCGGACCAACTCGGTCGGCGCTATGAGTTCGTGCAACAAATTTATATTATGCAGCACTTGCGAATAAATAAGAAGGTAGATCGATATTCAATAGTAAATGGTATTTGTTTATTAGCGACACGATGGCGCCCAACGTGGGGCCAGTTGTAACGATCCTTAAGGCTTCACCGGGCTAACTCGGTCGGCGCTATGAGTTCGTGCAACAAATTTATATTATGCAGCACTTGCGAATAAATAAGAAGGCAGATGGATATTCAATATTTAATGGCAATCGTTTATTAGCGACACGATGGCCGACTCTCTCAAATTTTGAAGTGGGTTTATTTAATTTCGATGTTCTTCGTTGATGATGATATTCTCGGGTCTCTGGTCGATGTCTTTGGCATTCGATGAGGGTTCGTCTATCGCCGGTATCGCTGGTTTCACCCCTTGTTGAAGCTCGATTCGTCTCTCATACTGGGATTCCGCTACTGCAAGGGTATCGGGTACAAGTCCTGCGACAGCGGGACTGCCGAATGTAGATCCTGCGACAGCAAGGATGAATCCCCGTGTCCCGCTCTTGCAGGGACAATTAAATTTATGTCCTGCTCCAGCAAGGACGAATAAATTAGGTCCTGCGACAGCAAGGAGTATAAATGACCCGATCCTGCGTTCTCCAAGGATTCTCCGCTTATTTTGCCCGCTCACCGCTGGGTTGGCCCTAGTCCTGCCGAGGACGACTAAGACTATGTCCTGCGACAGCAAGGACGAATACACTAGGTCCCGCTACAGCAAGGAGTACGAATGCCCCGTCCCGCGACAGCAAGGAGTATAAATGCAAGGATAGCTTAACTTATTCGTGCGACAGCATGGCTCTCTTAACTGACTCCTGCGACAGCAAGGCTCTAGGTTTAATACTATAGTTATTATTACTGGATCCTGCGACATCGAGGATATCTTTTCTGATTCCGCGACAGCAGGAGAGTATCCTGCGACAGCGAGGATATCTACGATAGATCCTGCGACAGCTAGGACTATATCCTGTAACAGCAAGGATATCTACGATATTTCCTGCGATTATAACCTGCTACTGCTAAGTTATCTCTGATGCGTCCTGCGACAGCAAAGACTGATGCTCTGTCTTGCTATTGCCAGGACTGTCGGTGTTACTCGTTCGCTCATTCTGCTCGAAGTGTCCCGCATGCGCTGTTGCGCGCCCTTTTATACTCTTGGCCGCTGTAGGGTAACGGGATCTCTGCTCGCGTGTTTGTCAGGGACGGCGCTAAAAATGTGCAATTGTTGTGGGGAACACATAGTTGTTCCTCACATGATATAAGGAGTTTATTAAAAGTGAAAGCTTGAGATTTAAAATTTTCAATTTTCAAAATATCAAAGGGTGGAGTATTACCATCAATATCGAATTCTAGCATAAATACTTTTTTTGTTAAATCAATAAAATTTTAATGCAGAATGAATTTAGATGCCAAACCAAGTTCAAAATGACATTAAGCTTGAAAGTCGGTTCAGTTTTGACAAAGTTTTAACTGTTTGACTTTGGTCAGACTTTGGATCTAGCACTTTGCAAGTCAAATTTTTCGCTCAATTTCCCATGATTTTTGACAAGAAAATGAAACGTTTTAGAATCACGTTTAAAGGGTTGCTTTATACTAATTACGATATAAGGAGTTTATTAAAAGTGAAAACTTGAGATTTAAAATTTTCAATTTTCAAAATATCAAAGGGTGGAGTATTACCATCAATAACGAATTCTAGCGGCTTGACTTTGGTCAGACTTTGGATCTAGCACTTTACAAGTCAAAATTTAAGTTCAATTTCCCATGATTTTTGACAAGAAAATGAAACGTTTCAGAATCACGTTTAAAGTATTGTTTTATACTAATTATGATATAAGGAGTTAATTAAAAGTGAAAACTTAAAATTTAAAATTTTTAAAATATTAAAGGGGGGCGTATTACCATCAATAACGAATTCTAGCGGTTTGACTTTGGTCAGACTTTGGATCTAGCACTTTACAAGTCAAAATTTTCGTTCAATTTCACATGATTTTTGACAAGAAAATGAAACGCCTTATAGTCAATTTACACCGAGACTGGTACGGCGAAAGTCGTTTATACTGATGGGAAGGCCGATATTTTGAAGTCTAATTGTCAAATTGTAAATTGCTCATTACTAAATTTATTAAAAATTGTACATAAATTTTGTATTTAAATGTATATAACGGATCCATCATGTATGTCCGACGACTAGTTGAATGCCTAATTGAATTAATGAGGAATTCACGGCTTCCAAAAAATTTTTCAAATATTAAGTGGCCTTTTTTTGTGGTGGTAAATCGATTTTTAATCAATTTTAGCCAGGGCTGCCAACTTCGGTCAAAAAATCGTCGCTAATGGCGCCGTTAATGATACGGGCTCGCCTAAAAGCCTTTATATTTCAACCTAACTGTCCAATTTTTGTATGGTAAAGGCCTACTTAAGGGCTCTATACCGGCATTTTTCGTTACGGCGTCATACCGGTCTCAAAGTAAAAAGACTATAAGAATCAAGTTTAAAGTGTTGTTTTATACTAATTATGATATAAGGAGTTTATTAAAAGAGGGGGGAGTATTACCATCATTATCGAACTCTAGCATAAATACTATTTTTTAAGATATTAATAAAATTTGAATGCAGAATGAATTTAGATGCCAAAACCATGATCAAAATGACATTAAGCTTGAAAGTCGGTTCAGTTTTGACAAAGTTTTGACTGTTTGACTTTGGTCAGACTTTGGATCTAGCACTTTACAAGTCAAATTTTTCGTTTAATTTCCCATGATTTTTGACAAGAAAATAAAACATCCCACAATCAAGTTTAAAGTGTAGTTCTATACTAATTATGATATAAGGAGTTTATTAAAAGTGAAAGCTTGAGATTTAATATTTTCAATTTTCAAAATATCAAAGGGGGAAGTTTTACCATCAATATCAAAGTCTAGCATTAATACTTTTTTTTATAAGATATTAATAAAATTTGAATGCAGAATGTATTTAGATGCCAAACCATGATCAAAATGACATAAATCTTGAAAGTCGGTTCAGTTTTGACAAAGCTATGACGGTGTGACCTTGGTCAGACTTTGGATCTAGCACTTTACAAGTCAAATTTTTCGTTCAATCTCTCATGATTTATGACAAGAAAGTGAAACGTCTTAGAATCAAGTTTAAAGTGTTGTTTTATACTAATTATGATATAAGGAGTTAATTAAAAGTGAAAACTTGAGATTTAAAATTTTTAACTTTCCCAATATCAAAGGGGGGAGTATTACCATCAATATCGAATTCTAGCAGAAATAATTTTTTTTTTAAGATATTAATAAAATTTGAATGCAAAATCAATTAATAGGCTATTTCCACGACCACTCACATTTGGCTCATTTGGTCACATTTGGATGTGGCTCATTTTTGGCTTTCCACGACCAAATGTTCAACTGTCAAAGCATTTGTCATTAGCCCGAAATAAATCAGCTGTTCGGTGTTTGTTTTCATATTGAGTGCAAATAACAAATTTAAAACAATGCAAAACAATGAAAATAAAATGAACAAAGCCAAACTTTGGACGACTTGGCAGGCAGTGACGATAAATGTGGACCATATGGAGCAGATGAATGATGAGGTGGAAGCGGAAAAGGCAGAATTTTTTAATGAAATTGTGCTGCCACCTGCCATAAAGCCAACTATTCCAAAGTGTCCATCTGTACGGGAACTTGTAAGTATATATCAGTGATATCGTTGTCCGGCACAATAATATAACTATAATTGATGTACTATAGGAACGTCATGGAAAGTTTTGGGAGTACGACGTGCCTAACAACTCGGATTCATTCTTCAAGGAGAATTTTCGAGTGGAAAGGAATACATTCCTCATATTGACCGAGCGATTGAAGCAAGACACGGTCATGCGGAAGGCCATTCCCTTAGAAAAGCGAATTACCATAGCACTTAACACTCTGGGGTCATCGTCGGAGTATCGCGCTGTGGGCAGACTATTCGGCGTTTCGGACTCGATGGTGTGTAAAATTCTTCAAGAATTTTGCTTTGAAGTGCATCGAGTTCTGGGACCCGAATATCTGCCAAAAGACTTCGTGACCCAAGAAAAACTGGAGGAGTGTGTGCAAGGCTTTGAAGCGCTTGGATTTCCTTTTTATGAAGCTTTTAATGAAACAAATTTCTTATAGATGGAAGCCACATCGAAGTTCACCCTCGTGCAGCTGAAGCTGCAGATTATTACAATTATAAAGGATGGTACTCAACCATACTTTTCGCTTTGGTGGATTTTCGGTAGAAGACAATATAATTAATCTTTAACCAATATACTAATTGTATATTTTTCTCTAGATATCGATTTCTTTATGTGCATGTGGGTGCCCCAGGTCGCTGCCATGATTCCCAGGTGTTTGAAAGCACCAGTTTAAAAAGGATGCTGGATTGCACAACGCTGTTTTCAAATAACTCAAAGCGCATCGGTGGAGTCGACGTTCGTGTGGTGCTTCTTGCGGACTCTGCTTTTAAATTGTCGACAAAGATTAAGAAGCCATACCCCTTCAACACAACGCAAGACGAGGAAAGGAAGTCCTTTAATTATGCTCTGTCCAGATCTAGGAGAGTTGTAGAGAATGCCTTTGGACAATTGAAGGCCCGGTTCCGTCGAATTGTTAGAGGTGTCGACAATCATATTGACAAGGTCCCGCATATTATATATACGTGTTGCGTTCTGCATAATTTTTTGAATTGTCACAACAGTGACATTTCTGAAAATTGGGAGGCAGGCTCCAATGTGCGTACTCAACCTGAGAGTTCGAGTACAGCCTATGATTTCGACAGTTCTGCAGAGAACATTAGAAAAGCCCTTGCAAGACATGTTCATAACAAATAAAAATTTTTGAAAATTATTTACAAAAATATTATTTATTCATTTATTTATTTGAATTGCTCAAATGTTTTTCCAAGAGCTCCAAACATTTCTCCTGAAACCGCAGCGAGTTTTCATTACGCTCGGAGCCGAAGCGCACCATCTCTTTTGTCCTCTTTTCATTTGCCTCGATGGTGGCAGCGAGCATGGCCGACTCGTAAGCAGTCATCTCCGGCTTGGGGTTAAAATTTGTTCTTTGTCTCTTCGCAGGTGGCCCATCGCTACCATTGGACTCCGAAATGCTGCTGTCCACTGCTCTTTTACTCATTACGGACGAGCTTGTAGCCTCAGATTCGTTGCTTACTTCTATTGGCGACAGCACACTAGAGGTAGACAGCAGTATATCGGAGTCCAAGGGTGGCGATGGCTCCTTACTTGAAGCCCGTTCTCGAGCCAACATATTTACAAAGTTTTCCCAACTTTCATCATTGTCGACTGAAAAACAATTTCGATTAGTAAACAACATAACATATATTTATACGTTTCAGCTTACCTGCAGTATCCAGTACACAATGTGTGAAGTGGACCGACTTCACAGCTCCCAAAATGCGGTGCACCTTGTCAAAATGTTGCCATTTTGAGGGTGCACCTCCAGATGACCCCTTTTTTTTATTTCATCCCTATGGAATACAAAACAAAAATATTAATATGTTATAAATATTTTGTGTGGATATATGAACTCACTTGTATTTTCTGGTGACGTGCTAAACGCATAAACGTCACATGTGATGATTTTTAATAAATATTTTTCAATAAAAGTGAATGATTATAAGTTAAAAACTGCTTCTCGTATTATATTATTATAATTATATTGTATTAAAAGCCTAAATATAGTAATTTAACATGTAAACAAGGCAAAAACTCAACACATGCATCACATGTGACGTCATCAGCGCAGAACATGAGCAAATTTCTGCGCAATCTAATTTTATCGTTCTTGGCAGCAAGCGGAAAAAACGCTGCATGCGCGGTTCTGGAAAAAAACGCTGCAAATTCGCCGTCGAAACGAATTCGCTCCGCTTTGGTGTGCATACGTTCATAAAACGCAATGCAATTATATATTCGCGCCGCTGCCGCTGCGATTTAATCGCTCTGGTTTGGGAGATGCTTAAGCCTATACCTGACGTATATACCTGACGTTGCTTATGAGGCTAACAAAAATTTTTTTTGTTGTAAGCTACTTTGGATACCGAATTAATATAGAGACCAAATAATGATCAAGACGATATTCCGCATGAAAATCGGTCAAGTTTTGGCAAAGTTATACATGTATGGGCATGTCTAAAGCCTATACCTGACGTATAGCTATACGTTGCTTATGAGGTTAACAAAATTTTTTTTTGTTGTTAGCTACTTTTGTATACCGAATTAATATCGAGACAAAATAATGATCGAGACGATATTCTGCATGAAAATCGGTCAAGTTTTGGCAAAGTTATACATGTTTATGTGTCTGGGTATGTCTAAGCCTATACCTGACGTATATCTATATACGTTGCTCATGAGGTTAACAAACATTTTTTTTGTTGTTAACTATTTTGTATACCGAATTAATTAAGAGACCAAATAATGATCATGACGATATTCCGCATGAAAATCGGTCAAGTTTTGGCAAAGTTATACATGTTTATGTGTCTGGGTATGTCTAAGCCTATACCTGACGTATACGTTGCTTATGAGGTTAACAAAAATTTTTTTTGTTGTTAACTATTTTGTATACCGAATTAATTTAGAGACCAAATAATGATCAAGACGATATTCCGCATGAAAATCGGTCAAGTTTTAGCAAAGTTATACATGTTTATGTGTATGGTATGTCTAAGCCTATACCTGACGTATAGCTATACGTTGCTTATGAGGTTAACAAAAATTTTTTTTGTTGTTAACTATTTTGTATACCGAATTAATATAGAGACCAAATAATGATCGAGACGATATTCCGCATGAAAATCGGTCAAGTTTTGGCAAAGTTATACATGTTTATGTGTTTGGGTATGTCTAAGCCTATACTGGACGTACAGCTCGTTGCTTATGAGGTTAACAAAATTTTTTTTTGTTGTTAACTATTTTGTATACCGAATTAATTCAGAGACCAAATAATGATCAAGACGATATTCCGCATGAAAATCGGTCAAGTTTTGGCAAAGTTATACATGTTTATGTGTATGGGCATGTCTAAGCCTATACCTGACGTATAGCTATACGTTGCTTATGAGGTTAACAAAAATTTTTTTGTTGTTAGCTACTTTTGTATACCGAATTAATTTAGAGACCAAATAATGATCAAGACGATATTCCGCATGAAAATCGGTCAAGTTTTGGCAAAGTTATACATGTTTATGTGTATGGGCATGTCTAAGCCTATACCTGACGTATAGCTATACGTTGCTTATGAGGTTAACAAAATTTTTTTTTGTTGTAAGCTACTTTTGTATACCGAATTAATACAAAAACCAAATAATGATCGAAACGATATTCCGCATGAAAATCGGTCAAGTTTTGGCAAAGTTATACATGTTTATGTGTTTGGGTATGTCTAAGCCTATACTGGACGTATAGCTATACGTTGCTTATGAGGTTAACAAAATTTTTTTTGTTGTTAACTATTTTGTATACCGAATTAATTTAGAGACCAAATAATGATCAAGACGATATTCCGCATGAAAATCGGTCAAGTTTTGGCAAAGTTATACATGTTTATGTATGGGCATGTCTAAGCCTATACCTGACGTATAGCTATACGTTCTTATGAGGTTAACAAAATTTTTTTTGTTGTTAACTATTTTGTATACCGAATTAATTTAGAGACCAAATAATGATCAAGACGATATTCCGCATGAAAATCGGTCAAGTTTTAGCAAAGTTATACATGTTTATGTGTTTGGGTATGTCTAAGCCTATACCTGACGTATACGTTGCTTATGAGGTTAACAAAATTTTTTTTTGTTGTTAACTATTTTGTATACCGAATTAATTTAGAGACCAAATAATGATCAAGACGATATTCCGCATGAAAATCGGTCAAGTTTTAGCAAAGTTATACATGTTTATGTGTATGGGCATGTCTAAGCCTATACCTGACGTATACGTTGCTTATGACGTTAACAAACATTTTTTTTGTTGTTAGCTACTTTTGTATACCGAATTAATATAAAAACCAAGTAATGATCGAAACGATATTCCGCATGAAAATCGGTCAAGTTTTGGCAAAGTTATACATGTTTATGTGTATGGGTATGTCTAAGCCTATACCTGACGTATACGTTGCTTATGAGGTTAACAAAATTTTTTTTGTTTGTTAACTATTTTGTATACCGAATTAATTTAGAGACCAAATAATGATCAAGACGATATTCCGCATGAAAATCGGTCAAGTTTTGGCAAAGTTATACATGTTTATGTGTATGGGCATGTCTAAGCCTATACCTGACGTATAGCTATACGTTGCTTATGAGGTTAACAAAAATTTTTTTGTTGTTAGCTACTTTTGTATACCGAATTAATTATAGAGACCAAATAATGATCGAGACGATATTCCGCATGAAAATCGGTCAAGTTTTGGCAAAGTTATACATGTTTATGTGTCTGGGTATGTCTAAGCCTATACCTGACGTATAGCTATACGTTGCTTTTGAGGTTAACAAACATTTTTTTTGTTGTAAGCTATTTTGTATACCGAATTAATTTAGAGACCAAATAATGATCAAGACGATATTCCGCATGAAAATCGGTCAAGTTTTGGCAAAGTTATACATGTTTATGTGTTTGGGTATGTCTAAGCCTATACTGGACGTATAGCTATATACGTTGCTTATGAGGTTAACAAACATTTTTTTTGTTGTTAACTATTTTGTATACCGAATTAATTAAGAGACCAAATAATGATCAAGACGATATTCCGAAAATCGGTCAAGTTTTGGCAAGTTATACATGTTTATGTGTATGGATATGTCTAAGCCTATACCTGACGTTGCTTATGAGGTTAACAAAATTTTTTTTGTTGTAACTATTTTGTATACCGAATTAATTTAGAGACCAAATAATGATCAAGACGATATTCCGCATGAAAATCGGTCAAGTTTTGGCAAAGTTATACATGTTTATGTGTTTGGGTATGTCTAAGCCTATACCTGACATTTTTTTTGTTGTTAACTATTTGGTATACCGAATTAATTAAGAGACCAAATAAGGATCAAGACGATATTCCGCATGAAAATCGGTCAAGTTTTGGCAAAGTTATACATGTTTATGTGTGGGGTATGTCTAAGCCTATACTGACGTACGTTGCTTATGAGGTTAACAAAAATTTTTTTTGTTGTTAACTACTTTGTATACCGAATTAATTTAGAGACCAAATAATGATCAAGACGATATTCCGCATGAAAATCGGTCAAGTTTTGGCAAAGTTATACATGTTTATGTGTTTGGGTATGTCTAAGCCTATACCTGACGTATACGTTGCTTATGAGGTTAACAAAATTTTTTTTTGTTGTTAACTATTTTGTATACCGAATTAATTTAGAGACCAAATAATGATCAAGACGATATTCCGCATGAAAATCGGTCAAGTTTTGGCAAAGTTATACATGTTTATGTGTATGGGCATGTCTAAGCTATACCTGACGTACGTTGGTTATGACGTTAACAAAAAATTGCTTTTGTTGTTAACTATTTTGTATACCGAATTAATTTAGAGACCAAAAATGATCAAGACGATATTCCGCATGAAAATCGGTCAAGTTTTGGCAAAGTTATACATGTTTATGTGTATGAGCTTGTCTAAGCCTATACTGGACGCTATACGTTGCTTTTGGATACCGAATTAATTTAGAGACCAATAATGATCAAGACGATATTCCGCATGAAAATCGGTCAAGTTTTGGCAAAGTTATACATGTTTATGTGTATGGGCATGTCTAAGCCTATACCTGACGTATAGCTATACGTTGCCTATGAGGTTAACAAAATTTTTTTTGTTGTTAACTATTTTGTATACCGAATTAATTCAGAGACCAAATAATGATCAAGACGATATTCCGCATGAAAATCGGTCAAGTTTTGGCAAAGTTATACATGTTTATGTGTTTGGGTATGTCTAAGCCTATACTGGACGTATAGCTATATTGCTTATGAGGTTAACAAACATTTTTTTTGTTGTTAACTATTTTGTATACCGAATTAATTAAGAGACCAAATAATGATCAAGACGATATTCCGCATGAAAATCGGTCAAGTTTTGGCAAAGTTATACATGTTTATGTGTTTGGGTATGTCTAAGCCTATACTGGACGTATAGCTATACGTTGCTTATGAGGTTAACAAAATTTTTTTTGTTGTTAACTATTTTGTATACCGAATTAATTTAGAGACCAAATAATGATCAAGACGATATTCCGCATGAAAATCGGTCAAGTTTTGGCAAAGTTATACATGTTTATGTGTTTGGGTATGTCTAAGCCTATACTGGACGTATAGCTACGTTGCTTATGAGGTTAACAAAAATTTTTTTTGTTAACTATTTTGTATACCGAATTAATTTAGAGACCAAATAATGATCAAGACGATATTCCGCATGAAAATCGGTCAAGTTTTGGCAAAGTTATACATGTTTATGTGTATGGGCATGTCTAAGCCTATACCTGACGTATACGTTGCTTATGAGGTTAACAAAAATTTTTTTTGTTGTTAGCTACTTTTGTATACCGAATTAATATAGAGACCAAATAATGATCGAGACGATATTCCGCATGAAAATCGGTCAAGTTTTGGCAAAGTTATACTGGACGTATAGCTATACGTTGCTTATGAGGTTAACAAAATTTTTTTTTGTTGTTAACTACTTTTGTATACCGAATTAATTTAGAGACCAAATAATGATCAAGACGATATTCCGCATGAAAATCGGTCAAGTTTTGGCAAAGTTATACATGTTTATGTGTTTGGGTATGCTTATGAGGTTAACAAAAAATTTTTTTTTGTTGTTAACTATTTTGTATACCGAATTAATTTAGAGACCAAATAATGATCAAGACGATATTCCGCATGAAAATCGGTCAAGTTTTGGCAAAGTTATACATGTTTATGTGTATGGGCATGTCTAAGCCTATACCTGACGTATAGCTATACGTTGCTTATGAGGTTAACAAAAATTTTTTTTGTTAACTATTTTGTATACCGAATTAATTTAGAGACCAAATAATGATCAAGACGATATTCCGCATGAAAATCGGTCAAGTTTTGGCAAAGTTATACATGTTTATGTGTTTTGGTATGTCTAAGCCTATACTGGACGTATAGCTATACGTTGCTTATGAGGTTAACAAACATTTTTTTTGTTGTTAACTATTTTGTATACCGAATTAATTTAGAGACCAAATAATGATCAAGACGATATTCCGCATGAAAATCGGTCAAGTTTTGGCAAAGTTATACATGTTTATGTGTTTGGGTATGTCTAAGCCTATACTGACGTATAGCTATACGTTGCTTATGAGGTTAACAAAAATTTTTTTGTTGTTAACTATTTTGTATACCGAATTAATTTAGAGACCAAATAATGATCAAGACGATATTCCGCATGAAAATCGGTCAAGTTTTGGCAAAGTTATACATGTTTATGTGTTTGGGTATGTCTAAGCCTATACTGGACGTATAGCTATACGTTGCTTATGAGGTTAACAAACATTTTTTTTTGTTGTTAACTATTTTGTATACCGAATTAATTTAGAGACCAAATAATGATCAAGACGATATTCCGCATAATAATCGGTCAAGTTTTGGCAAAGTTATACATGTTTATGTGTTTGGGTATGTCTAAGCTTATGAGGTTAAAAAATTTTTTTTTGTTGTTAACTATTTTGTATACCGAATTAATTTAGAGACCAAATAATGATCAAGACGATATTCCGCATGAAAATCGGTCAAGTTTTGGCAAAGTTATACATGTTTATGTGTTTGGGTATGTCTAAGCCTATACTGGACGTATAGCTATACGTTGCTTATGAGGTTAACAAAAATTAATTTAGAGACCAAATAATGATCAAGACGATATTCCGCATGAAAATCGGTCAAGTTTTGGCAAAGTTATACATGTTTATGTGTATGGGCATGTCTAAGCCTATACCTGACGTATATATACGTTGCTTATGAGGTTAACAAAAATTTTTTTTGTTGTTAACTATTTTGTATACCGAATTAATTTAGAGACCAAATAATGATCAAGACGATATTCCGCATGAAAATCGGTCAAGTTTTGGCAAAGTTATACATGTTTATGTATGGGCATGTCTAAGCCTATACCTGACGTATACGTTGCTTATGAGGTTAACAAAAATTTTTTTTGTTGTTAACTATTTTGTATACCGAATTAATTTAGAGACCAAATAATGATCAAGACGATATTCCGCATGAAAATCGGTCAAGTTTTGGCAAAGTTATACATGTTTATGTGTTTGGGTATGTCTAAGCCTATACTGGACGTATAGCTCGTTGCTTATGAGGTTAACAAAAATTTTTTTTGTTGTTAACTATTTTGTATACCGAATTAATTTAGAGACCAAATAATGATCAAGACGATATTCCGCATGAAAATCGGTCAAGTTTTGGCAAAGTTATACATGTTTATGTGTATGGGCATGTCTAAGCCTATACCTGACGTATAGCTATACGTTGCTTATGAGGTTAACAAAATTTTTTTTGTTGTTAACTATTTTGTATACCGAATTAATTTAGAGACCAAATAATGATCAAGACGATATTCCGCATGAAAATCGGTCAAGTTTTGGCAAAGTTATACATGTTTATGTGTTTGGGTATGTCTAAGCCTATACTGGACGTACGTTGCTTATGAGGTTAACAAAATTTTTTTTGTTGTTAACTATTTTGTATACCGAATTAATTTAGAGACCAAATAATGATCAAGACGATATTCCGCATGAAAATCGGTCAAGTTTTGGCAAAGTTATACATGTTTATGTGTTTGGGTATGTCTAAGCCTATACCTGACGTATAGCTTATACGTTGCTTATGAGGTAAACAAACATTTTTTTGCTGTTATTTACTTTTGTTTACCGAATTAATTTAGAGACTAAATAATGATCAAGACGATACTCCGCATGAAGATCGGTCAAGTTTTGGCAAAGTTATACATGTTTATGTGTTTGGGTATGTCTAAGCCTATACTATATACTATTACTTATAAGAGGTTAACAAAATTTTTTTTGTTGTTAACTATTTTGTATACCGAATTAATTTAGAGACAAATAATGATCAAGACGATATTCCGCATGAAAATCGGTCAAGTTTTGGCAAAGTTATACATGTTTATGTGTTTGGGTATGTCTAAGCCTATACTGGACGTATAGCTATACGTTGCTTATGAGGTTAACAAAATTTTTTTTGTTGTTAACTATTTTGTATGAATTAATAAAGAGACCAAATAATGATCGAGACGATATTCCGCATGAAAATCGGTCAAGTTTTGGCAAAGTTATACATGTTTATGTGTTTGGGTATGTCTAAGCCTATACTGGACGTATAGCTCGTTGCTTATGAGGTTAACAAAATTTTTTTTTTGTTGTTAACTATTTTGTATACTGGATATGTATACGTTGCTTATGGGGATTAACAAAAATTTTTTTTTGTTGTTAACTATTTTGTATACCGAATTAATTTAGAGACCAAATAATGATCAAGACGATATTCCGCATGAAAATCGGTCAAGTTTTGGCAAAGTTATACATGTTTATGTGTTTGGGTATGTCTAAGCCTATACTGGACATATAGCTATACGTTGCCTATGAGGTTAACAAAATTTTTTTTTGTTGTTAACTATTTGTATACCGATTAATTTAGAGACCAAATAATGATCGAGACGATATTCCGCATGAAATCGGTCAAGTTTTGTAAAAGTTATACATGTTTATGTGTTTGGTATGTCTAAGCCTATACTGGACGTATAGCTATACGTTGCTTATGAGTTAACAAAAATTTTTTTGTTGTTAACTATTTTGTATACCGAATTAATTTAGAGACCAAATAATGATCAAGACGATATTCCGCATGAAAATCGGTCAAGTTTTTAGAAGTTATACATGTTTATGTGTTTGGATATGTCTAAGCCTATACTGGACGTACGTTGCTTATGAGGTTAACAAAAATTTTTTTTATTGTTAACTATTTTGTATACCGAATTAATTTAGAGACCAAATAATGATCAAGACGATATTCCGCATGAAAATCGGTCAAGTTTTGGCAAAGTTATACATGTTTATGTGTTTGGGTATGTCTAAGCCTATACTGGACGTATAGCTATACGTTGCTTATGAGGTTAACAAAATTTTTTTTTGTTGTTAACTATTTTGTATACTGGACGTATAGCTATACGTTGCTTATGAGGTTAACAAAAATTTTTTTTGTTGTTAACTATTTTGTATACCGAATTAATTTAGAGACCAAATAATGATCGAGACGATATTCCGCATGAAAATCGGTCAATGTGTTTGGGTATGTCTAAGCCTATACTGGACGTATAGCTATACTTATGCTTATGAGGTTAACAAACATTTTTTTTTTGTTAACTATTTTGTATACCGAATTAATTTAGAGACCAAATAATGATCAAGACGATATTCCGCATGAAAATCGGTCAAGTTTTGGCAAAGTTATACATGTTTATGTGTTTTGGTATGTCTAAGCCTATACTGGACGTATAGCTATACGTTGCTTATGAGGTTAACAAACATTTTTTTGTTGTTAGCTACTTTTGTATACCGAATTAATTTAGAGACCAAATAATGATCAAGACGATATTCCGCATGAAAATCGGTCAAGTTTTGGCAAAGTTATACATGTTTATGTGTTTGGGTATGTCTAAGCCTATACTGGACGTATAGCTATACGTTGCTTATGAGGTTAACAAAATTTTTTGTTGTTGTTAACTATTTTGTATACAGATTAATTTAGAGACCAAATAATGATCAAGACGATATTCCGCATGAAAATCGGTCAAGTTTTGGCAAAGTTATACATGTTTATGTGTTTGGGTATGTCTAAGCCTATACTGGACGTATAGCTATACGTTGCTTATGAGGTTAACAAACATTTTTTTTGTTGTTAACTATTTTGTATACCGAATTAATATAGAGACCAAATAATGATCGAGACGATATTCCGCATGAAAATCGGTCAAGTTTTGGCAAAGTTATACATGTTTATGTGTTTTGGTATGTCTAAGCCTATACTGGACGTATAGCTATACGTTGCTTATGAGGTTAACAAACATTTTTTTGTTGTTAACTATTTTGTATACCGAATTAATATAGAGACCAAATAATGATCAAGACGATATTCCGCATGAAAATCGGTCAAGTTTTGTAAGTTATACATGTTTATGTGTTTGGGCATGTCTAAGCCTATACTGGACGTATAGCTATACGTTGCTTATGAGGTTAACAAACATTTTTTTTTTGTTATTTACTTTTGTATACCGAATTAATATAGAGACCAAATAATGATCGAGACGATATTCCGCATGAAAATCGGTCAAGTTTTGGCAAAGTTATACATGTTTATGTGTTTGGGTATGTCTAAGCCTATACTGGACGTACAGCTATACGTTGCTTATGAGGTTAACAAAAATGTTTTTTGTTTGTTAACTATTTTGTATACCGAATTAATTTAGAGACAAATAATGATCAAGACGATATTCCGCATGAAAATCGGTCAAGTTTTGGCAAAGTTATACATGTTTATGTGTATGGGCATGTCTAAGCCTATACTGGACGTATAGCTATACGTTGCTTATGAGGTTAACAAAAATTTTTTGTTGTTAACTATTTTGTATACCGAATTAATTTAGAGACCAAATAATGATCAAGACGATATTCCGCATGAAAATCAGTCAAGTTTTGTAAAGTTATACATGTTTATGTGTTTGGGTATGTCTAAGCCTATACTGGACGTATAGCTATACGTTGCTTATGAGGTTAACAAAATTTTTTTTGTTGTTAACTACTATTGTATACCGAATTAATATAGAGACCAAATAATGATCAGACGATATTCCGCATGAAAATCAGTCAAGTTTTAGCAAAGTTATACATGTTTATGTGTTATGGGCATGTCTAAGCCTATACGTACGTTGCTTATGAGGTTAACAAAAAATTTTTTTTGTTGTTAACTATTTTGTATACCGAATTAATATAGAGACCAAATAATGATCGAGACGATATTCAGCATGAAAATCGGTCAAGTTTTGGCAAAAGTTATACATGTTTATGTGTTTA
>NW_022995373.1:3105405-3196889 GCF_004354385.1 Drosophila innubila
TATTTTGACAAGAAAATGAAACGTCTCAGAATCAAGTTTTAAAGTGTTGTTTTATACTAATTATGATATAAGGAGTTTATTAAAAGTGAAAACTTGAGATTTAAATTTTCAATTTTCAAAATATCAAAGGAGAGTATTACCATCAATATTCGAATTCTAGCATAAATAATTTTTTTTTGAAGTTAATAAAATTTGAATGCAGAATGAAACAAGATGCCAAACCATGATCAAAATGACATTCTCTTGAAAATCAGTTCAAATTTGACAAAGTTATGACTGTTTGACTTTGGTCAGACTTTGGATCTAACACTTTACATGTCAAATTTTCGTTCAATTTTCCATGATTTTTTGACAAGAAAATGAAACGTCTCAGAATCAAGTTTAAAGTGTTGTTTTATACTAATTATGATAAGGAGTTTATTAAAAGTGAAAACTTGAGATTTAAAATTTTCAACTTCCAAATATCAAAGGGGGAGTATTACAATCAATATCGAATTCTAGCATAATATTTTTTTTTTTAAGATAATAAAATTTGAATGCAGAATGAATTTAGATGCCAAACCATGATCAAAATGACATTCCTCTTAAATCAGTTCAAATTTGACAAAGTTATGACTGTTTGACTTTGGTCAGACTTTGGATCTAGCACTTTACAAGTCAAATTTTCGTTCAATTTCCAATGATTTTTTGACAAGAAAATGAAACGTCTCAGAATCAAGTTTAAAGTGTTGTATTATACTAATTATGATATAAGGAGTTTATTAAAAGTGAAAACTTGAGATTTAAATTTTCAATTTTCAAAATATCAGAGATATAATCAATATCGAATTCTAGCATAAATACTTTTTAAGATATTAATAAATTTGAATGCAGAATGAAATTAGATGCCAAACCATGATCAAAATGACATTCCTCTTGAAAGTCAGTTCAAATTTGACAAAGTTATGACGGTTTGACTTTGGTCAGACTTTGATCTAGCACTTTACAAGTCAAATTTCGTTCAATTTCCCATGATTTTTGACAAGAAAATGAAACGTCCAGAATCAAGTTTAAAGTGTTGTTTTATACTAATTATGATATAAGGAGTTTATTAAAGTGAAAACTTGAGATTTAAAATTTTCAATTTTCAAAATATCAAAGGGGAGTATTACAATCAATATCGAGTTTCAGCATAAATACTTTTTTTAAGATATTAATAAAATTTGAATGCAGAATGAATAATGTAGATGCCAAACCATGATCAAAATGACATTCCTCTTGAAAATCAGTTCAAATTTGACAAAGTTATGACTGTTTGACTTTGGTCAGACTTTGATCTAGCACTTACAAGTCAAATTTTCGTTCAATTTCCCATGATTTTTGACAAGAAAATGAAACGTCTCAGAGTCAAGTTTAAAGTGTTGTTTTATGATAATTATGATATAAGGAGTTTAATAAAAGTGAAAACTTGAGATTTAAAATTTTCAATTTGCAAAATATCAAAGGGGGGAGTATTACTATCAATATCGAATTCTAGCATAAATACTTTTTTTTAAGATATTAATAAAATTTGAATGCAGAATGAAATAAGATGCCAAACCATGATCAAAATGACATTCAGCTTGAAAATCAGTCAAGTTTGACAAAGTTATGACGGTTTGACTTTGGTCAGACTTTGGATCTAGCACTTTACAAGTCAAAATTTTCGTTCAATTTCCCATGATTTTGACAAGAAAATGAAACGTCTCAGAATCAAGTTTAAGTGTGTTTTATACTAATTATGATATAAGGAGTTTATTAAAAGTGAAAACTTGAGAAAAATTTTCAATTTTCAAAATATCAAAGGGGAGTATTACCATCAATATCGAATTCTAGCAAAATACTTTTTTTTTAAGATATTAATAAAATTTGAATGCAGAATGAATTAAGATGCCAAACCATGATCAAAATGACATTCCTCTTGAAAATCAGTTCAAATTTGACAAAGTTATGACTGTTTGACTTGGTCAGACTTTGATCTAGCACTTAACATGTCAAATTTTCGTTCAATTCCCATGATTTTTGACAAGAAAATGAAACGTCTCAGAATCAAGTTTAAAGTGTTGTATTATACTAATTATGATATAAGGAGTTTATTAAAAGTAAAAACTTGAGACTTAAAATTTCCAACTTTCCAAATATCAAAGGGGGGAGTATTACAATCAATATCGAATTATTGCATAAATACTTTTTTTTAAGAAATTAATAAAATTTGAATGCAGAATGAAACAAGATGCCAAGTTATGATCAAAATGACATTCCTCTTGAAAATCAGTTCAAATTTGACAAAGTTATGACTGTTTGACTTTGGTCAGACTTTGGATCTAGCACTTTACATGTCAAATTTTTCGTTCAATTTCCCATGATTTTTGACAAGAAAATGATACGTCTCAAAATCAAGTTTAAAGTGTTGTATTATACTAATTATGATAAAAGGAGTTGATTAAAAGTGAAAACTTGAGATTTAAAATTTTCAATTTTCAAAATATCAAAATATCATCAATATCGAATTCTAGCACAAATACTTTTTAAGACATAAATAAAATTTGAATGCAGAATGAATTAAGATGCCAAACCATGATCAAAATGACATTCTTCTTGAAAATCAGTTTAAATTTGACAAAGCTATGAATGTTTGACTTTGGTCAGACTTTGGATCTAACAGTTTATATGTCAAATTTTACGATCAATTTTCCATGATTTTTGATAAGAAAATGATACGTCTCAGAATCAAGTTTAAAGTGTTGTATTATATTAATTATGATAGAAGGAGTTTATTAAAAGTGAAAACTTGAGATTTAAAATTTTCAATTTTCAAAATATCAAAATACCATCAATATCGAATTCTAGCACAAATACTTTTTAAGAAATAAATAAAATTTGAATGCAGAATGAATTAAGATGCCAAACCATGATCAAAATGACATTCCTCTTGAAAATCAGTTCAAATTTGACAAAGTTATGACTGTTTGACTTTGGTCAGACTTTGGATCTAGCACTTAACAAGTCAAATTTTTCGTTTAATTTTCCATGATTTTTGACAAGAAAATAAAACGTCGCAGAATCAAGTTTAAAGTGTTTTATACTAATTATGATATAAGGAGTTTATTAAAAGTGAAAACTTGAGATTTAAAATTTTCAATTTTCAAATTATCAAAGGGGAGTATTACCATCAAAAATACTTTCATTTTTTTTTTTTTAAGATATTAATAAAATTTAATGCAGGATGAATGAAAAATGACATTGCTTGAAAATCAGTTCAGTTTTGACAAAGTTATGACTGTTTGACTTTGGTCAGACTTTGTATCTAGCACTTTACAAGTCAAATTTTTCGTTCAATTCCCCATAAGTTTGAGAAGAAAATGAAACGTCTCAGAATCAAGTTTAAAGTGTTGTTTTATACTAATTATGATATAAGGAGTTTATTAAAAGTGAAAACTTGAGATTTAAAATTTTCAATTTTCAAATATCAAAGGGGAGTATTACCATCAATATCGAATTCTAGCATAAACTTTTTTTTTAAGATATTAATAAAATTTGAATGCAGAATGAATAAAGATAAACCATGATCAAAATGACATTAAGCTTGAAATCAGTTCAGTTTTGACAAAGTTATGACTGTTTGACTTTGGTCAGACTTTGGATCTAGCACTTACAAGTCAAATTTTTCGTTCAATTTCCCATGATTTTGACAAGAAATGAAACGTCTCAGAGTCAAGTTTAAAGTGTTGTTTTATACTAATAATGATATAAAGAGTTTATTACAAGTAAAAACTTGAGATTTAAAATTTTCAATTTTCAAAATATCAAAGGGGAGTATTACCATCATTATCAAATTCTAGCAGATTGAATTTTAATGAATTTGAAAAAATACTTTTTATTTAATTTTTCAAAATATCAAAGGGGGGAGTATTACCATCAATATTGAATTCTTCGTTCAATTTCCCATGATTTTGACAAGAAAATGAAACGTCTCAGAATCAAGTTTAAAGTGTTGTTTTATACTAATTATAACATAAGGAATTTATTAAAAGTGAAAACTTAAGATTAAATATTTTCAATTTTCAAATTATCAAAGGGGGGAGTATTACCATCAATATCGGATTCTAGCATAAATACTTTTTATTAAGATATTAATAAAATTTGAATGCAGAATGAATTAGATGCCAAACCATGATCAAAATGACATTCCTCTTGAAAATCAGTTCAAATTTGACAAAGTTATGACTGTTTGACTTTGGTCAGACTTTGATCTAGCACTTTACAAGTCAAATTTTCGTTCAATTCCCATGATTTTGACAAGAAAATGAAACGTCTCAAATCAAGTTTTAAGTGTTGTTTTATACTAATTATGATATAAGGAGTTTATTAAAAGAAAACTTGAGATTTAAAATTTTCAATCTTCAATATCAAAGGGAGTATTACCATCAATATCGAATTCATATAAATAATTTTTTTTTAAGATATAACAAGTCAAAATTTTCAAATTTCCAAATGATTTTGACAAGAAATGAAACGTCTCAGAATCAAGTTTAAAGTTGTTTTATATCAATTATGATATAAGGAGTTTATTAAAAGTGAAAACTGAGATTTAAAATTTTCAATTTCAAAATATTAAAGGGGAGTATTACCATCAATATCGAATTCAGCATAAATACTTTTTTAAGATATTAATAAAATTTTGAATGCAGAATGAATTAAGATACCAAACCACAATAAGTCAAAATTTTCGTTAAATTTCCCATGAATTTTGACAAGAAAATGAAACGTTTTATACTAATTATGATATAAGGAGTTTATTAAAAGTGAAAACTTAAGATTTAAAATTTTCAAAATATCAAAGGGGAGTATTACTATCAATATCAAATTCTAGTTAGTTTGACTTTGGTAAGACTTTTGGTGCATTTTTATTCAATTTTAAAAAAATATCAAAGGGGAGTATTACCATCAATATCGAATTCTAAATAAATACTTTTTTTAAGATATTAATAAATTTGAATGCAGAATGAAATTAGATGCCAAACCATGATCAAAATGACATAAAGCTTGAAAACAGTTCAATTTGACAAAGTTATGACTGTTTGACTTTGGTCAGACTTTGGATCTAGCACTTTACAAGTCAAAATTTTCGTCTGTCTCCTGGGATTTTGATTTTTTGACAAGAAATGAAATCGTTTCAGAATACTTTTTTTTAAAGATATTAATTTAATTTGAATGCAGAATGAATTTAAATGCCAAACCATGATCAAAATGACATTCCTTTGAAAATCAGTTCAGTTTTGACACAAAGTTATGACTGTTTGACTTTGGTCAGACTTTTGATCTAGCACATTACAGTCAAAATTTTCGTTCAATTCCCATGATTTTTGACAAGAAAATGAAACGTCTCAGAATCAAGTTTAAAGTGTTGTTTTATACATTATGATATAAGAGTTTATTAAAAGTGAAAACTTGAGATTTAAAATTTCAATTTCAAAATATCAAAGGGGAGTATTACCATCAATATCGAATTCTAGCATAAATACTTTTTAAAGATATTAATAAAATTTGAATGCAGAATGAATTAGATGCCAAACCATGATCAAAATGACATTAAGCTTGAAAGTCGGTCAAATTTGACAAAGTTATGATGTTTGACTTTGGTCAGACTTTGGATCTTTACAAGTCAAAATTTTCGTTCAATTTCCCATGATTTTTGACAAGAAAGTGAAATGTCTCAGAATCACGTTTAAAGTGTTGTTTAATACTAATTATGATATAAGGAGTTAATTAAATGTGAAAACTTGAGATTTAAAATTTTCAATTTTCAAAATATCAAAGGGGGAGTATTAACATCAATATCGAATCCTAGCATAAATAAATTTTAAGATATTAATAAAATTTGAATGCAGAATGAAATAAAATGCAAAGTTATGATCAGAATGACATTCCTCTTGAAAATCAGTTCAAGTTTGACACAGTTATGACTGTTTGACTTTAGTCAGACTGTGGATCTAGCATTTTACAAGTCAAATTTTTCTTTCAATTTCCCATGATTTCTGACAAGAAAATGAAACGTCTCAGAATCAAGTTTAAAGTGTTATTATACTTATTATGATATAAGAGTTTATTAAAAGTGAAAACTTGAATTTAAAATTTTCAACTTTCCAAATATCAAAGGGGAGTATTACAATCAATATCGAACTCAGCATAAATAATTTTTTTTTTTGATAATAAAATTTTATCAGATGTTCTTTGGATCTAGCACTTAATAAGTCAAAATTTGTCGTTCATTTCCCATGATTTTGACAAGAAAATGAAACGTCTCAGAATCAAGTTTAGTGTTGTTTTTAACTAATTATGATATAAGGAGTTTATTAAAAGTGTAAACTTGAGATTTAAATTCAACTTTCCAAATATTAAAGGGGAGATTATTAACAAATATTTTAGAACTCTAGCATCAATAATTTTTTTAGGATAATAATTAAATTTATCAGACTTTGGTCAGACTTTTGATCTAGAACTTTACAAGTCAAAATTTTCGTTCAATTTCCCATGATTTTTGACAAGAAAATGAAACGTCTCAGACTCAAGTTTAAAGTGTTGTTTTATACTAATTATGATATAAGGAGTTTATTAAAAGTGAAAACTTGAGATTTTAAATTTTAAATTTTCAAAATATCAAAGGGGGAGTATAACCATCAATATCGAATTCTGGAATAAATATTTTTTTTAAGATATTAATAAAATTTGAATGCAGAATGAAACAAGATGCCAAGCCATGGTCAAAATGACATTAAACTTGAAAGTCGGTTCAGTTTTGACAAAGTTATGACTGTTTGACTTTGGTCAGACTTTGGATCTATCACATTACAAGTCAAAATATTCGTTCAATTTCCAATGTTTTTTGACAAGAAAATGAAACGTTTCAGAGTCAAGTTTAAAGTGTTGTTTTATACTAATTATGATATAAGGAGTTTATTAAAGTGAAAGCTTGAGATTTAAAATTTTCAACTTTCCAAGTATCAAAGGGGGGAGTATTACCATCAATATCGAATTCTAATATAAATAATTTTTTAAAGATAATTTTGAATGCAGAATGAATTAAGATGCCAAACCATGCAAAATGACATTCATCTTGAAAATCAGTCAAAATATTCGTTCTAATTTAAATGTTTTTTGACAAGAAAATGAAACGTTTAAGAATCAAGTTTAAAGTGTTGTTTAATACTAATTATGATATAAGGAGTTTATTAAAAGTGAAAACTTGAGATTTAAAATTTTCAACTTTCCAAATATCAAAGGGGGGAGTATTACCATCAATATCGAATTCTAGCATAAACACTTTTTTTTAAAGATATTTGAATGCAGAATGAATTAAGATGCTAAACATGATCAAAATGACATTCATCTTGAAAATCAGTTCAAATTGACACAGAAGTTATGACTGTTTGACTTTGGTCAGACTTTGATCTAGCATTTACATGTCAAATTTGTCTTTCAATTTCCCATGATTTTTGACAAGAAAATTAAACGTCTCAGAATCAAGTTTAAAGTGTTGTTTTATACTAATTATGATATAGGAGTTTATTAAAAGTGAAAACTTGAGATTTAAAATTTTCAACTTTCCAAATATCAACGGGGGGAGTATTACCATCAATATCGAATTTAGCATAAATATTTTTATTAAGAAATTAATAAAATTGAATGCAGAATGAATTAAGATCAAAACGATATTCAAAGCTTGAAAGTCGGTTCAGTTTTGACAAAGTTATGACTGTTTGACTTTGGTCAGACTTTGATCTAGCACTTTACATGTCAAATTTTCGTTCAATTTCCCATGATTTTTGACAAGAAAATGAAACGTCTCAGAATCAAGTTTAAAGTGTTGTTTTATACTAATTATGATATAGGAGTTTATTAAAAGTGAAAACTTGAGATTTAAATTTGAATTTAGCATAAATACTTTTTTTAAGATATTTATAAAATTTAAATGCAGACTGAATTAAGATGCCAAACCAAGATCAAAATGACATAAAGCTTGAAAGTCGGTTCAGTTTTGACAAAGTTATGAGGGTTTGACTTTGGTCAGACTTTGGATCTAGCACTTTACAAGTCAAAATTTTCGTTCAATTTCCCATGATTTTTGACAAGAAAATGAAACGTCTCAGAGTCAAGCTTAAAGTGTTGTTTTATACTAATTATCTATAAAGAGTTTATTAAAATTGAAAACTTGAGACTTAAAATTTTAAATTTTCAAAATATCAAAGGGGGGAGCTTTACCATCAATATCGAATTCTAGCATAAATACTTATTATTAAGAAATTAATAAAATTTGAATGCAGAATGAATTAAGATACCAAGCCATGATCAAAATGACATTAAGCTTGAAAGTCGGTTGAAATTTGAGAAAGTTATGACTGTTTGACTTTGGTCAGACTTTGGATCTATCACATTACAAGTCAAAATATTCCTTCAATTTCCAAGGTTTTTTGACAAGAAAATGAAACATTTCAGAGTCAAGTTTAAAGTGTTGTTTTATACTAATTATGATATAAGGAGTTTATTAAAAGTGAAAGCCTGAGGTTTAATATTTTCAACTTTCCAAATATCAAAGGGGGGAGCTTTACCATCAATATCGAATTCTAGCATAAATACTTTTTTAAGGTATTAAGATAATTTGAATGCAGAATGAATTAAGATGCCAAACCATTATCAAAATGGCATTCCTCTTGAAAATCAGTTCAAATTTGACACAGTTCAGACTGTTTAACTTTGATCAGACTTTGGATCTAGCACTTAACTTGTCGTTCAATTTCCCATGATTTTGACAAGAAAATGAAACGTTTTAGAATCAAGTTTAAAGTGTTGTTTTATACTAATTATGATATAAGGAGTTTATTAAAAGTGTAAACTTGAAATTTAAAATTTTCAACTTTCAAAATATCAAAGGGGGGAGTATTACAATCAATATCGAACTCTAGCATAAATAATTTTTTTATAGGATTATAATAAAGTTTGAATGCAGAATGAAATTAGATGCCAAACCATGATCAAAATGGCGTTCATTTTGAAAATCAGCTCAAATTTGACAAAGTTAAGACTGTTTAACTTTGGTCAGACTTTGATCTAGAATTAACATTTCGTCAGACTTTGATCTAGCATTTAACTTGTCAAATTTTTCGTTCAATTTCCCATGATTTTTGACAAGAAAATGAACGTCTCAGAATCAAGTTTAAAGTGTTGTTTTATACTAATATAATATAAGGAGTTTATAAAAGTGAAACTTGAGATTTAAAATTTTCAACTTTCCAAATATGAAAGGGGGGAGTATTACCATCAATATCGAATTCTAGCATAAATACTTTTTTTAAGAAATTAATAAAATTTAAATGCTGAATGAATTAAGATGCCAAACCATGATCAAAATGACATTCAACTTGAAAGTCGGTTCAGTTTTGACAAAGTTATGACTGTTTGACTTTGTTCAGACTTTGGATCTAGCGTTTTACATGTCAAATTTTTCGTTCAATTTCCCATGATTTTTGACAAGAAAATGAAACGTCTCAGCATCAAGTTTAAAGTGTTGTTTTATACTAATTATGATATAAGGAGTTTATTAAAAGTGAAAGCTTGAATTTAAAATTTTCAATTTTCAAAATATCAAAAAGGAGTATTACCATCAAGATCAGTTCAAATTTGAAAAAGTTAACTGTTTTGACAAATAAATGAAACGTCTCAGAATCAAGTTTAATGTTTGATACTAATTATGATATAATTAGTATATTAAAAGTAAACCTGAGATTTAAAATTTTCAACTTCCAAATATTAAAGGGGAGTATTACAATCAATATCGAACTCTAGCATCAATAATTTTTTTTTCATGATAATAATTAAATTTTATCAGACTTTGGATCTAGCACTTTACAAGTCAAATTTTCGTTCAATTTCCCATGATTTTTGACAAGAAAATAAAACGTCTCAGAATCACGTTTAAAGTGTTGTTTTATACTAATTATGATATAAGGAGTTTATTAAAGTGAAAGCTTGAGATTTAAAATTTTCAACTTTCCAAATATCAAAGGGGGGAGTATTTCCATCAATATCGAATTCTAGCAATAATACTTTTTTTTAAGATATTAATAAAGTTTAAATGCAGAATGAATTAAGATGCCAAACCATGATCAAAATGACATTCATCTTAAAATCAGTTCAAATTTGACACAGTTATGACTGTTTGACTTTGGTCAGACTTTGATCTAGCACTTAACAAGTCAAATTTTTCGTTCAATTTCCTATGATTTTGACAAGAAAATGAAACGTCTCAGAATCAAGTTTAAAGTGTTGTTTTATACTAATTATGATATAAGGAGTTTATTAAAGTGAAAACTTGAGATTTAAAATTTTCAACTTTCCAAATATCAAAGGGGCGAGTTTACCATCAATATCGAATTCTAGCATAAATACTTTTTATTAAGAAATTAATAAAATTTGAATGCAGAATGAATTAAGATGCCAAGCCATGATCAAAATGACATTAAGCTTGAAAGTCGGTTGAAATTTGAGAAAGTTATGACTGTTTGACTTTGGTCAGACTTTGGATCTATCACATTACAAGTCAAAATATTCGTTCAATTTCCAATGTTTTTTGACAAGAAAATAAAACGTCTCAGAATCACGTTTAAAGTGTTGTTTTATACTAATTATGATATAAGGAGTTTATTAAAGTGAAAACTTGAGATTTAAAATTTTCGACTTTCCAAATATCAAAGGGGGGAGTATTACCGTCAATATCGAATTCTAGCAATAATAATAATGAAACGTCTCAGAATCACGTTTAAAGTGTTGTTTTATACTAATTATGATATAAGAAGTTTATTAAAAGTGAAAAATTGAGATTTTAAATTTTAAATTTTCAAAATATCAAAGGGGGAGTATAACCATCAATATCGAATCCTAGCATAAATAAATTTTAAGATATTAATAAAATTTGAATGCAGAATGAAATAAAATGCAAAGTTATGATCAGAATGACATTCCTCTTGAAAATCAGTTCAAGTTTGACACAGTTATGACTGTTTGACTTTAGTCAGACTGTGGATCTAGCATTTTACAAGTCAAATTTTTCTTTCAATTTCCCATGATTTCTGACAAGAAAATGATACGTCTCAGAATCAAGTTAAAAGTGTTGTTATATACTTATTATGATATAATTAGTTTATTAAAAGTGTAAACCTGAAATTTAAAATTTTCAACTTTCCAAATATTAAAGGGGGGAGTATTACAATCAATATCGAACTCTAGCATAAATAATTTTTTTTTTGGATAATAATAAAATTTTATCAGACTTTGGATCTAGCACTTAACAAGTAAAATTTGTCGTTCAGTTTCCCATGATTTTTGACAAGAAAATGAAACGTCTCAGAATCAAGTTTAGTGTGTTGTTTTAAACTAATTATGATATAATTAGTTTATTAAAAGTGTAAACCTGAGATTTAAAATTTTCAACTTTCCAAATATTAAAGGGGGGAGTATTACAATAAATATCGAACTCTAGCATCAATAATTTTTTTTAGGATAATAATTAAATTTTATCAGACTTTGGTCATACTTTTGATCTAGAACTTTACAAGTCAAAATTTTCGTTCAATTTCCCATGATTTTTGACAAGAAAATGAAACGTCTCAGACTCAAGTTTAAAGTGTTGTTTTATACTAATTATGATATAAGGAGTTTATTAAAAGTGAAAACTTGAGATTTTAAATTTTCAATTTTCAAAATATCAAAGGGGGGAGTATTACCATCAATATCGAATTATTGCATAAATATTTTTTTTAAGATATTAATAAAATTTGAATGCAGAATGAAACAAGATGCCAAGCCATGATCAAAATGACATTCCTCTTGAAAATCAGTTCAAATTTGACAAAGTTATGACTGTTTGACTTTGGTCAGACTTTGATCTAGCACTTTACAAGTCAAAATCTTCGTTCAATTTCCAATGATTTTTGACAAGAAAATGAAACGTTTCAGAATCAAGTTTAAAGTGTTGTTTTATACTAATTATGATATAAGGAGTTTATTAAAAGTGAAAGCCTGAGGTTTAATATTTTCAACTTTCCAAATTTCAAAGGGCGAGTATTACCATCAATATCGAATTCTAGCATAAATAATTTTTTTAAAGATATTTGAATGCAGAATGAATTAAGATGCCAAACCATGCCAAATGGCATTCATCTTGAAAATCAGTTCAAATTTGACACAGTTAAGACTGTTTGACTTTGGTCAGACTTTGGATCTAGCACATTACATGTCAAATTTGTCTTTCAATTTCCCATGATTTTTGACAAGAAAATTAAACGTCTCAGAATCAAGTTTAAAGTGTTGTTTTATACTAGTTATGATATAAGGAGTTTATTAAAAGTGAAAACTTGAGATTTAAAATTTTCAACTTTCCAAATATCAAAGGGGGGAGCTTTACCATCAATATCGAATTCTAGCATAAATATTTATTATTAAGAAATTAATAAAATTTGAATGCAGAATGAATTAAGATCAAAACGACATTCAGCTTGAAAGTCGGTTCAGTTTTGCCAAAGTTATGACTGTTTGACTTTGTTCTGACTTTGGATCTAGCACTTTACATGTCAAAATTTTCGTTCAATTTCCCATGATTTTTGACAAGAATATGAAGCGTCTCAGAATCACGTTTAAAGTGTCGCTTTATACTAATTATCATATAGGGAGTTTATTAAAAGTGAAAACTTGAGATTTAAAATTTTGAATTCTAGCATAAATACTCTTTTTTTAAGATATTTATAAAATTTAAATGCAGAATGAATTAAGATGCCAAACCATGATCAAAATGACATAAAGCTTGAAAGTCGGTTCAGTTTTGACAAAGTTATGACGGTTTGACTTTGGTCAGACTTTGGATCTAGCACTTTACAAGTCAAAATTTTCGTTCAATTTCCCATGATTTTGACAAGAAAATGAAACTTCTCAGAATCAAGTTTAAAGTGTTGATATATACTAATTATGATATAAAGAGTTTACTAAAAGTGAAAACTTGAGATTTAAAATTTTTAATTTTCAAAATATCAAATGGGGAGTATTACCATCAATATCGAATTCTAGCATAAAAACTTTTTTTAAGAAGTTAATAAAATTTGAATGCAGAATGAATTAAGATGCCAAACCATGATCAAAATGACATTCTTGAAAATCAGTTCAAATTTGACAAAGTTATGACTGTTTGACTTTGGTCAGACTTTGATCTAGCACTTACAAGTCAAAATTTTCGTTCAATTTCCATGTTTTTTGACAAGAAAATGAAACGTCTCAGAATCAAGTTTAAAGTGTTGTTTTATACTAATTATGATATAGGGAGTTTATTAAAAGTGGAAACTTGAGATTTAAAATTGTCAACTTTCCAAATATCAAAAGGGGGGAGTAATACAATCAATATCGAATTCTAGCACAAGCACTTTTTTTAAGATATGAATAATATTTGAATGCAGAATGAATTAAGATGCCAAACCATGATCAAAATGGCATTCCTCTTGAAAATCAGTTCAAATTTGACACAGTTCAGACTGTTTAACTTTGATCAGACTTTGGATCTAGCACTTAACTTGTCGTTCAATTTCCCATGATTTTTGACAAGAAAATGTAACGTTTTAGAATCAAGTTTAAAGTGTTGTTTTATACTAATTATGATATAAGGAGTTTATTAAAAGTGTAAACTTGAGATTTAAAATTTTCAACTTTCAAAATATCAAAGGGGGGAGTATTACAATCAATATCGAACTCTAGCATAAATAATTTTTTTTTAGGATTATAATAAAGTTTGAATGCAGAATGAAATTAGATGCCAAACCATGATCAAAATGGCGTTCATTTTGAAAATCAGCTCAAATTTGACAAAGTTAAGACTGTTTAACTTTGGTCAGACTTTGGATCTAGCACTTAACATTTCGTCAGACTTTTGATCTAGCACTTAACTTGTCAAATTTTTCTTTCAATTTCCCATGATTTTTGACAAGAAAATGAATCGTCTCAGAATCAAGTTTTAAGTGTTGTTTTATACTAAATATAATATAAGGAGTTTATAAAAAGTGAAATCTTGAGATTTAAAATTTTCAACTTTCCAAATATGAAAGGGGGGAGTATTACCATCAATATCGAATTCTAGCATAAATACTTTTTTTAAGAAATTAATAAAATTTGAATGCAGAATGAATTAAGATGCCAAACCATGATCAAAATGACATTCAGCTTGAAAGTCGGTTCAGTTTTGACAAAGTTATGACGGTTTGACTTTGGTCAGACTTTGAATCTAGCACTTAACAAGTCAAAATTTTCGTTCAATTTCCCATGATTTCTGACAAGAAAATGAAACGTCTCAGAATCAAGTTTAAAGTGTTGTTTTATACTAATTATGATATAAGGAGTTTATTAAAAGTGAAAGCTAATTTATAATTTTCAATTTTCAAAATATCAAAGGGAGTATTACCATCAAGATCAGATCAAATTTGAAAAAGTTATGACTGTTTTGACAAATAAATGAAACGTCTCAGAATCAAGTTTAATGTGTTGTTTGATACTAATTATGATATAATTAGTATATTAAAAGTGTAAACCTGAGATTTAAAATTTTCAACTTTCCAAATATTAAAGGGGGGAGTATTACAATCAATATCGAACTCTAGCATCAATAATTTTTTTTCATGATAATAATTAAATTTTATCAGACTTTGGATCTAGCACTTTACAAGTCAAAATTTTCGTTCAATTTCCCATGATTTTTGACAAGAAAATAAAACGTCTCAGAATCACGTTTAAAGTGTTGTTTTATACTAATTATGATATAAGGAGTTTATTAAAGTGAAAGCTTGAGATTTAAAATTTTCAATTTTCCAAATATCAAAGGGGGGAGTATTTCCATCAATATCGAATTCTAGCAATAATACTTTTTTTTAAGATATTAATATAATTTGAATGCAGAATGAATTAAGATGCCAAACCATGATCAAAATGGCATTCATCTTGAAAATCAGTTCAATTTAGACATAGTTATGACTGTTTGACTTTGGTCAGACTTTTGATCTAGCACTTAACAAGTCAAATTTTTCGTTCAATTTTCCGTGATTTTTGACAAGAAAATGAAACGTCTCAGAGTCAAGTTTAAAGTGTTGTTTTATACTAATTATGATATAAGGAGTTTATTAAAAGTGAAAACTTGAGATTTAAAATTTTCAACTTTCCAAATATCAAAGGGGGGAGCTTTACCATCAATATCGAATTCTAGCATAAATACTTATTATTAAGAAATTAATAAAATTTGAATGCAGAATGAATTAAGATGCCAAGCCATGATCAAAATGACATTAAGCTTGAAAGTCGGTTGAAATTTGAGAAAGTTATGACTGTTTGACTTTGGTCAGACTTTGATCTAGCATTACAAGTCAAAATATTCGTTCAATTTCCAATGTTTTTTGACAAGAAAATGAAACGTCTCAGAATCAAGTTTAAAGTGTTGTTTTATACTAATTATGATATAAGGAGTTTATTAAAGTGAAAACTTGAGATTTAAAATTTTCAACTTTCCAAATATCAAAGGGGAGTATTACCATCAATATCGAATTCTAGCATAATACTTTTTTAAGATATTAATAAAATTTGAATGCAGAATGAATTAAGATGCCAAACCATGATCAAAATGACATTCATCTTGAAAATCAGTTCAAATTTGACAAAGTTATGACTGTTTGACTTTGGTCAGACTTTGGATCTAGCACTTTACATGTCAAATTTGTCTTTCAATTTCCCATGATTTTTGACAAGAAAATGAAACGTCTCAGAGTCAAGTTTAAAGTGTTGTTTTATACTAATTATGATATAAGGAGTTTATTAAAAGTGAAAGCCTGAGGTTTAATATTTTCAACTTTCCAAATTTCAAAGGGCGAGTATTACCATCAATATCGAATTCTAGCATAAATACTTATTATTAAGAAATTAATAAAATTTGAATGCAGAATGAATTAAGATGCCAAGCCATGATCAAAATGACATTAAGCTTGAAAGTCGGTTGAAATTTGAGAAAGTTATGACTGTTTGACTTTGGTCAGACTTTGGATCTATCACATTACAAGTCAAAATATTCGTTCAATTTCCAATGTTTTTTGACAAAAAATGAAACGTCTCAGAATCAAGTTTAAAGTGTTGTTTTATACTAATTATGATATAAGGAGTTTATTAAAAGTGAAAACCTTGAGATTTAAAATTTTCAACTTTCCAAATATTAAAGGGGGGAGTATTACAATCAATATCGAACTCTTGCATCAATAATTTTTTTTCAGGATAATAATTAAATTTTATCAGACTTTGGATCTAGCACTTTACAAGTCAAAATTTTCGTTCAATTTCCCATGATTTTTGACAAGAAAATTAAACGTCTCAGAATCAAGTTTAAAGTGTTGTTTTATACTAGTTATGATATAAGGAGTTTATTAAAAGTGAAAACTTGAGATTTAAAATTTTCAATTTTCAAAATATCAAAGGCGGGAGTATTACCATCAATATCGAATTCTAGCATAAATACTTTTTAAAGATATTAATAAAATTTGAATGCAGAATGAATTAAGATGCCAAACCATGATCAAAATGACATAAAGCTTGAAAGTCGGTTCAGTTTTGACAAAGTCATGACGGTTTGACTTTGGTCAGACTTTCAAAAAAATACTTTTTATTCAATTTTCAAAAAAGCAAAAGGGGAGTATTACCAGCAATATCGAGTTCTTGCATAAATAATTTTTATTAAGAAATTAATAATATTTGAATGCAGAATGAAATTAGATGCCAAACAATGATCAAAATGACATTCCTCTTGAAAATCAGTTCAATTTTTACAAAGTTATAACTGTTTGAATTTGGTCAGACTTTGGATCTAGCACTTTACAAGTCAAAATTTTCGTTCAATTTCCCATGATTTTTGACAAGAAAATGAAACGTCTCAGAGTCAAGTTTAAAGTGTTGTTTTATACTAATTATCTATAAGGAGTTTATTAAAAGTGAAAACTTGAGATTTAAAATTTTCAATTTTCAAAATATCAAAGGGAGTATTACCATCAAGATCAGTTCAAATTTGAAAAAGTTATGACTGTTTTGACAAATAAATGAAACGTCTCAGAATCAAGTTTAATGTGTTGTTTGATACTAATTATGATATAATTAGAATATTAAAAGTGTAAACCTGAGATTTTCAATTTTCAACTTTCCAAATATTAAAGGGGGGAGTATTACAATCAATATCGAACTCTAGCATCAATAATTTTTTTTCAGGATAATAATTAAATTTTATCAGACTTTGGATCTAGCACTTTACAAGTCAAAATTTTCGTTCAATTTCCCATGATTTTTGACAAGAAAATGAAACGTCTCAGAATCACGTTTAAAGTGTTGTTTTATACTAATTATGATATAAGAAGTTTATTAAAGTGAAAACTTGAGATTTAAAATTTTCAACTTTCCAAATATAAAAGGGGGGAGTATTACCATCAATATCGAATTCTAGCAATAATACTTTTTTTTAAGATATTAATAAAATTTAAATGCAGAATGAATTAAGATGCCAAACCATGATCAAAATGACATTCATCTTGAAAATCAGTTCAAATTTGACAAAGTTATGACTGTTTGACTTTGGTCAGACTTTGGATCTAGCACTTAACAAGTCAAATTTTTCGTTCAATTTCCTATGATTTTTGACAAGAAAATGAAACGTTTTAGAATCAAGTTTAAAGTGTTGTTTTATACTAATTATGATATAAGGAGTTTATTAAAAGTTTATTAAACTTGAGATTTAAAATTTTCAACTTTCCAAATATCAAAGGGGGGAGTATTACAATCAATATCGAATTCTAGCATCAATAATTTTTTCAGGATAATAATTAAATTTTATCAGACTTTGATCTAGCACTTTACAAGTCAAAATTTCGTTCAATTTCCCATGATTTTGACAAGAAAATGAAACGTCTCAGAATCAAGTTTAAAGTGTTGTTTTATACTAATTATGATATAAGGAGTTTATTAAAGTGAAAACTTGAGATTTAAAATTTTCAACTTTCCAAATATCAAAGGGGAGTATTACCATCAATATCGAATTCTAGCATAATACTTTTTTTAAGATATTAATAAAATTTAAGTGCAGAATGAATTAAGATGCCAAACCATGATCAAAATGGCGTTCATCTTGAAAATCAGTTCAAATTTGACACAGTTAAGACTGTTTGACTTTGGTCAGACTTTGGATCTAGCACTTTACATGTCAAATTTGTCTTTCAATTTCCCATGATTTTTGACAAGAAAATTAAACGTCTCAGAATCAAGTTTAAAGTGTTGTTTTATACTAGTTATGATATAAGGAGTTTATTAAAAGTGAAAACTTGAGATTTAAAATTTTCAACTTTCCAAATATCAAAGGGGGGAGCTTTACCATCAATATCGAATTCTAGCATAAATACTTATTATTAAGAAATTAATAAAATTTGAATGCAGAATGAATTAAGATGCCAAGCCATGATCAAAATGACATTAAGCTTAAAAGTCGGTTTAAATTTGAGAAAGTTATGACTGTTTGACTTTGGTCAGACTTTGGATCTAGCACTTTACAAGTCAAAATTTTCGTTCAATTTCCCATGATTTTGACAAGAAAATGAAACTTCTCAGAATCAAGTTTAAAGTGTTGTTTTATACTAAATTTGATATAAGGAGTTTATTAAAAGTGAAAACTTGAGATTTAAAATTTTCAACTTTCCAAATATCAAAGGGGGGAGTATTACCATCAATATCGAATTCTAGCATAAATATTTTTTTTAAAATATTTATAAAATTTGAATGCAGAATGAATTAAGATGCCAAACCATGATCAAAATGACATTCATCTTGAAAATCAGTTCAAATTTGACAAAGTTATGACTGTTTGACTTTGGTCAGACTTTGATCTAGCACTTTACATGTCAAATTTTCTTTCAATTTCCCATGATTTTGACAAGAAAATGAAACGTCTCAGAATCAAGTTTAAAGTGTTGTTTTATACTAGTTATGATATAAGGAGTTTATTAAAAGTGAAAACTTGAGATTTAAAATTTTCAATTTTCAAAATATCAAAGGCGGGAGTATTACCATCAATATCGAATTCTAGCATAAATACTTTTTAAAGATATTAATAAAATTTGAATGCAGAATGAATTAAGATGCCAAACCATGATCAAAATGACATAAAGCTTGAAAGTCGGTTCAGTTTTGACAAAGTCATGACGGTTTGACTTTGGTCAGACTTTCAAAAAAATACTTTTATTCAATTTTCAAAAAAAGCAAAAGGGGAGTATTACCAGCAATATCGAGTTCTTGCATAAATAATTTTTATTAAGAAATTAATAATATTTGAATGCAGAATGAAATTAGATGCCAAACCATGATCAAAATGACATTCCTCTTGAAAATCAGTTCAATTTTTACAAAGTTATAACTGTTTGAATTTGGTCAGACTTTGGATCTAGCACTTTACAAGTCAAAATTTTCGTTCAATTTCCCATGATTTTTGACAAGAAAATGAAACGTCTCAGAATCAAGTTTAAAGTGTTGTTTTATACTAATTATGATATAAGGAGTTTATTAAAAGTGAAAGCTTGAGATTTAAAATTTTCAACTTTCCAAATATCAAAGGGGGGAGTATTACCATCAATATCGAATTATTGCATAAATACTTTTTTTAAGAAATTAATAAAATTTGAATGCAGAATGAAACAAGATGCCAAGCCATGATCAAAATGACATTAAGCTTAAAAGTCGGTTTAAATTTGAGAAAGTTATGACTGTTTGACTTTGGTCAGACTTTGGATCTAGCACTTTACAAGTCAAATTTTTCGTTCAATTTCCCATGATTTTTGACAAGAAAATGAAACGTCTCAGCATCAAGTTTAAAGTGTTGTTTTATACTAATTATGATATAAGGAGTTTATTAAAAGTGAAAGCTTATTTTTAATTTTCAATTTTCAAAATATCAAAGGGAGTATTACCATCAAGATCAGTTCAAATTTGAAAAAGTTATGACTGTTTTGACAAATAAATGAAACGTCTCAGAATCAAGTTTGATGTGTTGTTTGATACTAATTATGATATAATTAGTATATTAAAAGTGTAAACCTGAGATTTAAAATTTTCAACTTTCCAAATATTAAAGGGGGGAGTATTACAATCAATATCGAACTCTAGCATCAATAATTTTTTTTCAGGATAATAATTAAATTTTATCAGACTTTGGATCTAGCACTTTACAAGTCAAAATTTTCGTTCAATTTCCCATGATTTTGACAAGAAAATGAAACGTCTCAGAATCACGTTTAAAGTGTTGTTTTATACTAATTATGATATAAGGAGTTTATTAAAGTGAAAACTTGAGATTTAAAATTTTCAACTTTCCAAATATCAAAGGGGGGAGTATTACCATCAATATCGAATTCTAGCAATAATACTTTTTTTTAAGATATTAATAAAATTTAAATGCAGAATGAATTAAGATGCCAAACCATGATCAAAATGGCGTTCATCTTAAAAATCAGTTCAAATTTGACACAGTTACGACTGTTTGACTTTGGTCAGACTTTGGATCTAGCACTTAACAAGTCAAATTTTCGTTCAATTTCCATGATTTTTGACAAGAAAATGAAACGTTTTAGAATCAAGTTTAAAGTGTTGTTTTATACTAATTATGATATAAGGAGTTTATTAAAGTGAAAACTTGAGATTTAAAATTTTCAACTTTCCAAATATCAAAGGGGGGAGTATTACCGTGAATATCGAATTCTAGCATAATACTTTTTTTTAAGATATTAATAAAATTTGAATGCAGAATGAATTAAGATGCTAAACCATGATCAAAATGACATTCATCTTGAAAATCAGTTCAAATTTGACAAAGTTATGACTGTTTGACTTTGGTCAGACTTTGGATCTAGCACTTTACATGTCAAATTTTCGTTCAATTTCCCATGATTTTGACAAGAAAATGAAACGTCTCAGAATCAAGTTTAAAGTGTTGTTTTATACTAATTATGATATAAGGAGTTTATTAAAAGTGAAAACTTGAGATTTAAAATTTTCAATTTTCAAAATATCAAAGGGGAGTATTACCATCAATATCGAATTCTAGCATAAATACTTTTTTAAAGATATTAATAAAATTTGAATGCAGAATGAATTAAGATGCCAAACCATGATCAAAATGACATAAAGCTTGAAAGTCAGTTCAGTTTTGACAAAGTTCATGACTGTTTGACTTTGGTCAGACTTTCAAAAAAATACTTTTATTCAATTTTCAAAATAGCAAAAGGGGAGTATTACCAGCAATATCGAGTTCTTGCATAAATAATTTTTATTAAGAAATTAATAATATTTGAATGCAGAATGAAATAGATGCCAAACCATGATCAAAATGGCGTTCATTTATGATATAAGGAGTTTATTAAAAGTGAAAACTTGAGATTTAAAATTTTCAATTTTCAAAATATCAAAGGGGAGTATTACCATCAATATCGAATTCTAGCATAAATACTTTTAAAGATATTAATAAAATTTGAATGCAGAATGAATTAAGATGCCAAACCATGATCAAAATGACATAAAGCTTGAAAGTCGGTTCAGTTTTGACAAAGTCATGACGGTTTGACTTTGGTCAGACTTTCAAAAAAAAATACTTTTATTCAATTTTCAAAATCAAAAGGGGAGTATTACCATCAATATCGAGTTCTGCATAAATAATTTTTATTAAGAAATTAATAAATTTGAATGCAGAATGAAATTAGATGCCAAACCATGATCAAAATGACATTCCTCTTGAAAATCAGTTCAATTTTGACAAAGTTATGACTGTTTGACTTTGGTCAGACTTTGAGTCTAGCACTTTACAAGTCAAAATTTTCGTTCAATTTCCCATGATTTTTGACAAGAAAATGAAACGTCTCAGAATCAAGTTTAAAGTGTTGTTTTATACTAATTATGATATAAGGAGTTTATTAAAAGTGAAAACTTGAGATTTAAAATTTTCAACTTTCCAAATATCAAAGGGGGGAGTATTACCATCAATATCGAATTCTAGCATAAATACTTTTTTTAAGATATTAATAAAATTTAAATGCAGAATGAATTTAGATGCCAAACCATGATCAAAATGACATTCTTAAAAGTCAGTTCAAATTTGACAAAGTTATGACTGTTTGACTTTGGTCAGACTTTGGATCTAGCACTTTACAAGTCAAATTTTCGTTCAATTTCCATGATTTTGACAAGAAAATGAAACGTCTCAGAATCAAGTTTAAAGTGTTGTTTTATACTAATTATGATATAAGGAGTTTATTAAAAGTGAAAAGCTTATTTTTAATTTTCAATTTTCAAAATATCAAAGGAGTATTACCATCAAGATCAGTTCAAATTTGAAAAAGTTATGACTGTTTTGACAAATAAATGAAACGTCTCAGAATCAAGTTTAATGTGTTGTTTGATACTAATTATGATATAATTAGTATATTAAAAGTGTAAACCTGAGATTTAAAATTTTCAACTTTCCAAATATTAAAGGGGGGAGTATTACAATCAATATCGAACTCTAGCATCAATAATTTTTTCAGGATAATAATTAAATTTTATCAGACTTTGATCTAGCACTTTACAAGTCAAAATTTTCGTTCAATTTCCCATGATTTTGACAAGAAAATGAAACGTCTCAGAATCAAGTTTAAAGTGTTGTTTTATACTAATTATGATATAAGGAGTTTATTAAAGTGAAAACTTGAGATTTAAAATTTTCAACTTTCCAAATATCAAAGGGGGGAGTATGACCATCAATATCGAATTCTAGCAATAATACTTTTTTTTTAAGATATTAATAAAATTTGAATGCAGAATGAATTTAGATGCCAAACCATGATCAAAATGACATTCATCTTGAAAATCAGTTCAAATTTGACAAAGTTATGACTGTTTGACTTTGGTCAGACTTTGATCTAGCACTTAACAAGTCAAATTTTTCGTTCAATTTCCATGATTTTGACAAGAAAATGAAACGTTTTAGAATCAAGTTTAAAGTGTTGTTTTATACTAATTATGATATAAGGAGTTTATTAAAAGTTTATTAAACTTGAGATTTAAAATTTTCAACTTTCCAAATATCAAAGGGGGGAGCTTTACCATCAATATCGAATTCTAGCATAAATACTTATTATTAAGAAATTAATAAAATTTGAATGCAGAATGAATTAAGATGCCAAACCATGATCAAAATGACATTGCTTGAAAGTCGGTTCAAATTTGACAAAGTTATGACTGTTTGACTTTGGTCAGACTTTGATCTAGCACTTTACAAGTCAAAATTTTCGTTCAATTTCCAATGTTTTTTGACAAGAAAATGAAACGTCTCAGAATCAAGTTTAAAGTGTTGTTTTATACTAATTATGATATAAGGAGTTTATTAAAGTGAAAACTTGAGATTTAAAATTTTCAACTTTCCAAATATCAAAGGGGAGTATTACCATCAATATCGAATTCTAGCAATAATACTTTTTAAGATATTAATAAAATTTGAATGCAGAATGAATTAAGATGCCAAACCATGATCAAAATGGCATTCATCTTGAAAATCAGTTCAAATTTGACACAGTTAAGACTGTTTGACTTTGGTCAGACTTTGGATCTAGCACTTTACATGTCAAATTTGTCTTTCAATTTCCCATGATTTTTGACAAGAAAATTAAACGTCTCAGAATCAAGTTTAAAGTGTTGTTTTATACTAGTTATGATATAAGGAGTTTATTAAAAGTGAAAACTTGAGATTTAAAATTTTCAATTTTCAAAATATCAAAGGCGGGAGTATTACCATCAATATCGAATTCTAGCATAAATACTTTTTAAAGATATTAATAAAATTTGAATGCAGAATGAATTAAGATGCCAAACCATGATCAAAATGACATAAAGCTTGAAAGTCGGTTCAGTTTTGACAAAGTCATGACGGTTTGACTTTGGTCAGACTTTCAAAAAAATACTTTTTATTCAATTTTCAAAATAGCAAAAGGGGAGTATTACCAGCAATATCGAGCTCTTGCATAAATAATTTTTATTAAGAAATTAATAATATTTGAATGCAGAATGAAATAGATGCCAAACCATGATCAAAATGACATTCATTTTGAAAATCAGTTCAAATTTGACAAAGTTATGACTGTTTGACTTTGGTCAGACTTTGATCTAGCACTTAACTTTTCGTTCAATTTCCCATGATTTTTGACAAGAAAATGAAACGTCTCAGACTTAAGTTCAACGTGTTGTTTTATACTAAATATGATATAAGGAGTTTATTAAAAGTGAAAGCTTGAGATTTAAAATTTTCAACTTTCAAAATATCAAAGGGGGGGAGTATTACCATCAATATCGAATTCTAGCATAAATACTTTTTTTTAAGATATTAATAAAATTTGAATGCAGAATGAATTTAGATGCTAAAACATGATCAAAATAACAAATCTCTTGAAAATCAGTTCAAATTTGACAAAGTTATGACTGTTTGACTTTGGTCAGACTTTGGATCTAGCACTTAACATGTCAAATTTTTCGTTCAATTTCCCATGATTTTTGACAAGAAAATGAAACGTCTCAGAATCAAGTTTAAAGTGTTGTTTTATACTAATTATGATATAAGGAGTTTATTAAAAGTGAAAACTTGAGATTTAAAATTTTCAACTTTCCAAATATCAAAGGGGGGAGTATTACCATCAATATCGAATTCTAGCATAAATACTTTTTTTAAAGATATTAATAAAATTTGAATGCAGAATAAATTAAGATGCCAAACCATGATCAAAATGACATTCAGCTTGAAAGTAGGTTCAGTTTTGACAAACTCATGACGGTTTGACTTTGGTCAGACTTTGGATCTAGCACTGTACAAGTGAAAATTTTTGTTCAATTTCCCATGATTTTTGACAAGAAAATGAAACGTCTCAGACTCAAGTTTAAAGTGTTGTTTTATACTAATTATGATATAAGGAGTTTATTAAAAGTGAAAACTTGAGATTTAAAATTTTCAACTTTCCAAATATCAAAGGGGAGTATTACCATCAATATCGAATTCTAGCATAAATAATTTTTTTTAAGATATTAATAAAATTTGAATGCAGAATGAATTAAGATGCCAAACCATGATCAAAATGACATTCCTCTTGAAAATCAGTTCAAATTTGACAAAGTTATGACTGTTTGACTTTGGTCAGACTTTGGATCTAGCACTTTACATGTCAAATTTTTCGTTCAATTTCCCATGATTTTTGACAAGAAAATGAAACGTCTCAGAATCAAGTTTAAAGTGTTGTTTTATACTAATTATGATATAAGGAGTTTATTAAAAGTGAAAACTTGAGATTTAAAATTTTCAATTTTCAAAATATCAAAGGGGGAGTATTACCATCAATATCGAATTCTAGCATAAATACTTTTTAAAGATATTAATAAAATTTGAATGCAGAATGAATTAAGATGCCAAACCATGATCAAAATGACATAAAGCTTGAAAGTCGGTTCAGTTTTGACAAAGTCATGACGGTTTGACTTTGGTCAGACTTTCAAAAAAATACTTTTTATTCAATTTTCAAAATAGCAAAAGGGAGTATTACCATCAATATCGAGTTCTTGCATAAATAATTTTTATTAAGAAATTAATAATATTTGAATGCAGAATGAAATAGATGCCAAACCATGATCAAAATGGCGTTCATTTTGAAAATCAGTTCAAATTTGACAAAGTTAAGACTGTTTGACTTTGGTCAGACTTTGGATCTAGCACTTAACTTTTCGTTCAATTTCCCATGATTTTTGACAAGAAAATGAAACGTTTTAGAATCAAGTTTAAAGTGTTGTTTTATACTAATTATGATATAAGGAGTTTATTAAAAGTGAAAACTTGAGATTTAAAATTTTCAACTTTCAAAATATCAAAGGGGGGAGTATTACCATCAATATCGAATTCTAGCATAAATACTTTTTTTTAAGATATTAATAAAATTTGAATGCAGAATGAATTAAGATGCCAAGCCATGATCAAAATGACATTAAGCTTGAAAGTCGGTTGAAATTTGAGAAAGTTATGACTGTTTGACTTTGGTCAGACTTTGGATCTAGCACTTTACAAGTCAAATTTTTCGTTCAATTTCCAATGTTTTTTGACAAGAAAATAAAACGTCTCAGAATCACGTTTAAAGTGTTGTTTTATACTAATTATGATATAAGGAGTTTATTAAAGTGAAAACTTGTGATTTAAAATTTTCAACTTTCCAAATATCAAAGGGGGGAGTATTACCGTCAATATCGAATTCTAGCAATAATACTTTTTTTTAAGATATTAATAAAATTTAAGTGCAGAATGAATTAAGATGCCAAACCATGATCAAAATGGCGTTCATCTTGAAAATCAGTTTTTCTTTCAATTTCCCATGATTTTTGACAAGAAAATGAATCGTCTCAGAATCAAGTTTAAAGTGTTGTTTTATACTAGTTATGATATAAGGAGTTTATTAAAAGTGAAAACTTGAGATTTAAAATTTTCAACTTTCCAAATATCAAAGGGGGGAGCTTTACCATCAATATCGAATTCTAGCATAAATACTTTTTTAAGAAATTAATAAAATTTGAATGCAGAATGAATTAAGATGCCAAGCCATGATCAAAATGACATTAAGCTTGAAAGTCGGTTGAAATTTGAGAAAGTTATGACTGTTTGACTTTGGTCAGACTTTGGATCTATCACATTACAAGTCAAAATATTCGTTCAATTTCCAATGTTTTTTGACAAGAAAATGAAACGTTTCAGAGTCAAGTTTAAAGTGTTGTTTTATACTAATTATGATATAAGGAGTTTATTAAAAGTGAAAGCCTGAGGTTTAATATTTTCAACTTTCCAAATTTCAAAGGGCGAGTATTACCATCAATATCGAATTCTAGCATAAATAATTTTTTTAAAGATATTTATAAAATTTGAATGCAGAATGAATTAAGATGCCAAACCATGATCAAAATGGCATTCATCTTGAAAATCAGTTCAAATTTGACACAGTTAAGACTGTTTGACTTTGGTCAGACTTTGGATCTAGCACTTTACATGTCAAATTTTCGTTCAATTTCCCATGATTTTGACAAGAAAATGAAACGTCTCAGAATCAAGTTTAAAGTGTTGGTGTACACTAATTATGATATAAGGAGTTTATAAAAAATGAAAACTTGAGATTTAAAATTTTCAATTTTCAAAATATCAAAGGGGCGAGTATTACCATCAATTTCGAGTTCTAGCATAAATACTTTTTTTAAGATATTAATAAAATTTGAATGCAGAATGAATTAAGAGGTCAAACCATGATCAAAATGACATAAAGCTTGAAAGTCGGTTCAGTTTTGACAAAGTCATGACGGTTTGACTTTGGTCAGACTTTCAAAAAAATACTTTTATTCAATTTTCAAAATAGCAAAGGAGTATTACCATCAATATCGAGTTCTTGCATAAATAATTTTATTAAGAAATTAATAATATTTGAATGCAGAATGAAATAGATGCCAAACCATGATCAAAATGGCATTCATTTTGAAAATCAGTTCAAATTTGACAAAGTTAAGACTGTTTGACTTTGGTCAGACTTTGATCTAGCACTTAACTTTTCGTTCAATTTCCCATGATTTTGACAAGAAAATGAAACGTTCAGAATCAAGTTTAAAGTGTTGTTTTATACTAATTATGATATAAGGAGTTTATTAAAAGTGAAAACTTGAGATTTAATATTTTCAACTTTCCAAATATCAAAGGGGGGAGTATTACCATCAATATCGAACTCTAACATATAAAATTTTTTTTAGGATATTAATATAATTTGAATGCAGAATGAATTGAGATGCCAAACCATGATCAAAATGACATTAAGCTTGAAAAGTCAGTTCAAATTTGAAAGTTATGACTGTTTGACTTTGGTCAGACTTTGGATCTAGCACTTTACAAGTCAAATTTTTCGTTCAATTTCTTCTGATTTTGGACAAGAAAATAAAACGTCTCAGAATCAAGTTTAAAGTGTTGTTTTATACTAATTATGATGTAAGGAGTTTATTAAAAGTGAAAACTTGAGATTTAAAATTTTCAACTTTCCAAATATCAAAGGGGGGAGTATTACCATCAATATCGAATTCTAGCATAATACTTTTTTTAAGATATTAATAAAATTTAATGCAGAATGAATTAAGATGCCAAACCATGATCAAAATGACATTCATCTTGAAAATCAGTTCAAATTTGACAAAGTTATGACTGTTTGACTTTGGTCAGACTTTGGATCTAGCACTTTACATGTCAAATTTTCGTTCAATTTCCATGATTTTTGACAAGGAAATGATACGTCTCGAAATCAAGTTTAAAGTGTTGTTTTATTCTTAGTATGATATAAGAAGTTTATTAAAAGTGAAAACTTGAGATTTAAAATTTTCAATTTTCAAAATATCAAAGGGGAGTATTACCATCAATATCGAATTCTAGCATAAATACTTTTAAAGATATTAATAAAATTTGAATGCAGAATGAATTAAGATGCCAAACCATGATCAAAATGACATAAAGCTTGAAAGTCGGTTCAGTTTTGACAAAGTCATGACGGTTTGACTTTGGTCAGACTTTCAAAAAAATACTTTTATTCAATTTTCAAAATAGCAAAGGGAGTATTACCATCAATATCGAGTTCTTGCATAAATAATTTTTATTAAGAAATTAATAATATTTGAATGCAGAATGAAATTGATGCCAAACCATGATCAAAATGGCGTTCATTTTGAAAATCAGCTCAAATTTGACAAAGTTAAGACTGTTTAACTTTGGTCAGACTTTGGATCTAGCACTTAACTTTTCGTTCAATTTCCCATGATTTTTGACAAGAAAATGAAAAATCTCAGAGTTAAGTTAAAAGTTTTATTTTATACTAATTATGATATAAGGAGTTTATTAAAAGTGAAAACTTGAGATTTAAAATTTTCAAAATATCAAAGGGGGGAGTATTACCATCAATATCGAATTCTAGCATAAATACTTTTTTTTAAGATATTAATAAAATTTGAATGCAGAATAAATGTAGATGCCAAACCATGATCAAAATGGCATTTCTCTTAAAATTCAGTTCAAATCTGACACAGTTAAGACTGTTTGACTTTGGTCAGACTTTTGAAATAGCACTTAACATGTCAAATTTTTCTTTCAATTTCCCATGATTTTTGACAAGAAAATGAATCGTCTCAGAATCAAGTTTAAAGTGTTGTTTTATACTAGTTATGATATAAGGAGTTTATTAAAAGTGAAAACTTGAGATTTAAAATTTTCAACTTTCCAAATATCAAAGGGGGGAGCTTTACCATCAATATCGAATTCTAGCATAAATACTTATTATTAAGAAATTAATAAAATTTGAATGCAGAATGAATTAAGATGCCAAGCCATGATCAAAATGACATTAAGCTTGAAAGTCGGTTGAAATTTGAGAAAGTTATGACTGTTTGACTTTGGTCAGACTTTGGATCTAGCATTACAAGTCAAAATTTTCGTTCAATTTCCAATGATTTTTGACAAGAAAATGAAACGTCTCATAATCAAGTTTAAAGTGTTGCTTTATACTAATTATGATATAAGGAGTTTATTAAAAGTGAAAACTTGAGATTTAAAATTTTCAACTTTCCAAATATCAAAGGGAGGAGTATTACCATCAATATCGAATTCTAGCATAAATAATTTTTTTAAAGATATTTATAAAATTTGAATGCAGAATGAATTAAGATGCCAAACCATGATCAAAATGGCATTCATCTTGAAAATCAGTTCAAATTTGACACAGTTAAGACTGTTTGACTTTGTTCAGACTTTGGATCTAGCACTTTACATGTCAAATTTTCGTTCAATTTCCCATGATTTTTGACAAGAAAATGAAACGTCTCAGAATCAAGTTTAAAGTGTTGTTTTATACTAATTATGATATAAGGAGTTTATTAAAAGTGAAAACTTGAGATTTAAAATTTTCAATTTTCAAAATATCAAAGGCGGGAGTATTACCATCAATATCGAATTCTAGCATAAATACTTTTTAAAGATATTAATAAAATTTGAATGCAGAATGAATTAAGATGCCAAACCATGATCAAAATGACATAAAGCTTGAAAGTCGGTTCAGTTTTGACAAAGTCATGACGGTTTGACTTTGGTCAGACTTTCAAAAAAATACTTTTTATTCAATTTTCAAAATAGCAAAAGGGGAGTATTACCAGCAATATCGAGTTCTTGCATAAATAATTTTTATTAAGAAATTAATAATATTTGAATGCAGAATGAAATAGATGCCAAACCATGATCAAAATGGCGTTCATTTTGAAAATCAGCTCAAATTTGACAAAGTTAAGACTGTTTAACTTTGGTCAGACTTTGGATCTAGCACTTAACTTTTCGTTCAATTTCCCATGATTTTTGACAAGAAATTGAAACGTTTTAGAATCAAGTTTAAAGTGTTGTTTTATACTAATTATGATATAAGGAGTTTATTAAAAGTGAAAACTTGAGATTTAAAATTTTCAACTTTCAAAATATCAAAGGGGGGAGTATTACCATCAATATCGAATTCTAGCATAAATACTTTTTTTTTAAGATATTAATAAAATTTGAATGCAGAATGAATTAGATGCCAAACCATGATCAAAATGCATTTCTCTTAAAATCAGTTCAAATTTGACAAAGTTATGACTGTTTGACTTTGGTCAGACTTTTGATCTAGCACTAACATGTCAAATTTTCTTTCAATTTCCCATGATTTTTGACAAGAAAATGAACGTCTCAGAATCAAGTTCAACGTGTTGTTTTATACTAATTATGATATAAGGAGTTTATTAAAAGTGAAATCTTGAGATTTAAAATTTTAAAAAATATCAAAGGGGGAGTATTACCATCAATATCGAATTATTGCATAAATAATTTTTTTAAGATATTAATAAAATTTGAATGCAGAATGAAACAAGATGCCAAGCCATGATCAAAATGACATTAAGCTTGAAAGTCGGTTGAAATTTGAGAAAGTTATGACTGTTTGACTTTGGTCAGACTTTGGATCTATCACATTACAAGTCAAAATATTCGTTCAATTTCCAATGTTTTTTGACAAGAAAATGAAACGTTTCAGAGTCAAGTTTAAAGTGTTGTTTTATACTAATTATGATATAAGGAGTTTATTAAAAGTGAAAACTTGAGATTTAAAATTTTCAACTTTCAAAATATCAAAGGGGGGAGTATTACCATCAATATCGAATTCTAGCATAAATACTTTTTAAAGATATTAATAAAATTTGAATGCAGAATGAATTAAGATGCCAAACCATGATCAAAATGACATAAAGCTTGAAAGGTTCAGTTTGACAAAGTTATGACGGTTTGACTTTTGGTCAGACTTTCAAAAAAATACTTTTATTCAATTTTCAAAAAAAGCAAAGGGGAGTATTACCATCAATATCAGTTCTTGCATAAATAATTTTTATTAAATTAATAATATTTGAATGCAGAATGAAATTAGATGCCAAACCATGATCAAAATGACATTCCTCTTGAAAATCAGTTCAATTTTTACAAAGTTATAACTGTTTGAATTTGGTCAGACTTTGGATCTAGCACTTTACAAGTCAAAATTTTCGTTCAATTTCCCATGATTTTTTGACAAAAAATGAAACGTCTCAGAATCAAGTTTAAATGTGTTGTTTTATACTAATTATGATATAAAGTTTATTAAAAGTGAAAACTTGAGATTTAAAATTTTCAACTTTCCAAATATTAAAGGGAGTATTACAATCAATATCGAACTCTAGCATCAATAATTTTTTTTCAGGATAATAATTAAATTTTATTAGACTTTGGATCTAGCACTTTACAAGTCAAAATTTTCGTTCAATTTCCCATGATTGTTGACAAGAAATTGAAACGTTTTAGAATCAAGTTTAAAGTGTTGTTTTATACTAATTATGATATAAGGAGTTTATTAAAAGTGAAAACTTGAGATTTAAAATTTTCAACTTTCCAAATATCAAAGGGGGGAGCTTTACCATCAATATCGAATTCTAGCATAAATACTTATTATTAAGAAATTAATAAAATTTGAATGCAGAATGAATTAAGATGCCAAGCCATGATCAAAATGACATTCAGCTTGAAAGTCGGTTCAGTTTTGACAAAGTTATGACTGTTTGACTTTGTTCAGACTTTGGATCTAGCACTTTACATGTCAAATTTTTCGTTCAATTTCCCATGATTTTTGACAAGAAATTGAAACGTTTTAGAATCAAGTTTAAAGTGTTGTTTTATACTAATTATGATATAAGGAGTTTATTAAAAGTGAAAACTTGAGATTTAAAATTTTCAACTTTCAAAATATCAAAGGGGGGAGTATTACCATCAATATCGAATTCTAGCATAAATACTTTTTTTTAAGATATTAATAAAATTTGAATGCAGAATAAATGTAGATGCCAAACCATGATCAAAATGACATTCTCTTAAAATCAGTTCAAATTTGACAAAGTTAAGACTGTTTGACTTTGGTCAGACTTTGGATCTAGCACTTAACATGTCAAATTTTCTTCAATTTCCCATGATTTTGACAAGAAAATGAATCGTCTCAGAATCAAGTTTAAAGTGTTGTTTTATACTTAATATATTATAAGGAGTTTATAAAAAATGAAAACTTGAGATTTAAAATTTTCAACTTTCCAAACATCAAAGGGGGGAGTATTACCATCAATATCGAATTCTAGCATAAATACTTTTTTTTAAGAAATTAATAAAATAAATGCTGAATGAATTAAGATGCCAAACCATGATCAAAATGACATTCAGCTTGAAAGTCGGTTCAGTTTTGACAAAGTTATGACTGTTTGACTTTGTTCAGACTTTGGATCTAGCACTTTACATGTCAAATTTTTCGTTCAATTTCCCATGATTTTTGACAAATAAATGAAACGTCTAAGAATCAAGTTTAATGTGTTGTTTGATACTAATTATGATATAATTAGTATATTAAAAGTGTAAACCTGAGATTTAAAATTTTCAACTTTCCAAATATTAAAGGGGGGAGTATTACAATCAATATCGAACTCTAGCATCAATAATTTTTTTTCAGGATAATAATTAAATTTTATTAGACTTTGGATCTAGCACTTTACAAGTCAAAAATTTCGGTCAATTTTCCATGATTTTTGACAAGAAAATGAAACGTCTCAGAGTCAAGTTTTAAGTGTTGTTTTATGATAATTATGATACAAGGAGTTTATATAAAGTGAAAACTTGAGATTTAAAATTTTCAACTTTCCAAATATCAAAGGGGAGTATTACCATCAATATCGAATTCTAGCATAATACTTTTTTTAAGATATTAATAAAGTTTAAATGCAGAATGAATTAAGATGCCAAACCATGATCAAAATGGCGTTCATCTTAAAAATCAGTTCAAATTTGACACAGTTACGACTGTTTGACTTTGGTCAGACTTTGGATCTAGCACTTAACAAGTCAAATTTTTCGTCCAATTTCCTATGATTTTTGACAAGAAAATGAAACGTTTTAGAATCAAGTTTAAAGTGTTGTTTTATACTAATTATGATATAAGGAGTTTATTAAAAGTTTATTAAACTTGAGATTTAAAATTTTCAACTTTCCAAATATCAAAGGGGGGAGTATTACAATCAATATCGAACTCTAGCATCAATAATTTTTTTCAGGATAATAATTAAATTTTATCAGACTTTGGATCTAGCACTTTACAAGTCAAAATTTTCGTTCAATTTCCCATGATTTTTGACAAGAAAATGATACGTCTCAGAATCACGTTTAAAGTGTTGTTTTATACTAATTATGATATAAGGAGTTTATTAAAGTGAAAACTTGAGATTTAAAATTTTCAACTTTCCAAATATCAAAGGGGGGAGTATTACCGTCAATATCGAATTCTAGCAATAATAATTTTTTTTAAGTTATTAATAAAATCTAAGTGCAGAATGAATTAAGATGCCAATCCATGATCAAAATGGCGTTCATCTTAAAAATCAGTTCAAATTTGACACAGTTACGACTGTTTGACTTTGGTCAGACTTTGGATCTAGCACTTAACAAGTCAAATTTTTCGTTCAATTTCCATGATTTTTGACAAGAAAATGAAACGTTCAGAATCAAGTTTTAAGTGTTGTTTTATACTAATTATGATATAAGGAGTTTATTAAAAGTGAAAACTTGAGATTTAAAATTTTCTACTTTCCAAATATCAAAGGGGGGAGTATTACAATCAATATCGAACTCTAGCATCAATAATTTTTTCAGGATAATAATAAAATTTGATCAGACTTTGGATCTAGCACTTTAAAAGTCAACATTTTCGTTAAATTTTCCATGATTTTTGACAAGGAAATGAAACGTCTCAGACTCAAGTTTAAAGTGTTGTTTTATACTAATTATGATATAAGGAGTTTATTAAAGTGAAAACTTGAGATTTAAAATTTTCAACTTTCCAAATATCAAAGGGGGGAGTATTACCATCAATATCGAATTCTAGCAATAATACTTTTTTTTAAGATATTAATAAAATTTAAGTGCAGAATGAATTAAGATGCCAAACCATGATCAAAATGGCATTCATCTTGAAAATCAGTTCAAATTTGACAAAGTTATGACTGTTTGACTTTGGTCAGACTTTGGATCTAGCACTTAACAAGTCAAATTTTTCGTTCAATTTCCATGATTTTGACAAGAAAATGAAACGTCTCAGAATCAAGTTTAAAGTGTTGTTTTATACTAATTATGATATAAGGAGTTTATTAAAAGTGTAAACTTGAGATTTAAAATTTTCAACTTTCAAAATATCAAAGGGAGTATTACCATCAATATCGAATTCTAGCATAAATAATTTTTTTTAGATAATAATAAAGTTTGAATGCAGAATGAATTAAGATGCCAAACCATGATCAAAATAGCATTCCTCTTGAAAATCAGTTCAAATCTGACACAGCTAAGACTGTTTGACTTTGGTCAGACTTTGGATCTGGCACATAACATGTCAAATTTTTCTTTCAATTTCCCATGATTTTTGACAAGAAAATGAATCGTCGCAGAATCCAGTTTAAAGTGTTGTTTTATACTTAATATAATATAAGGAGTTTATTAAAAGTGAAAACTTGAGATTTAAAATTTTCAACTTTCCAAATATCAAACGGGGGAGTTTCACCATCAATATCGAATTCTAGCATAAATACTTATTATTAAGAAATTAATAAAATTTGAATGCAGAATGAAATAAGAGGCCAAACCATGATCAAAATGACATTCAGCTTGAAAGTCGGTTCAGTTTTGACAAAGCTATGACTGTTTGACTTTGTTCAGACTTTGGAGCTAGCACTTTACATGTCAAATTTTTCGTTCAATTTCCCATGATTTTTGACAAGAAAATGAAACGTTTTAGAATCAAGTTTAAAGTGTTGTTTTATACTAATTATGATATAAGGAGTTTATTAAAAGTGAAAACTTGAGATTTAAAATTTTCAACTTTCAAAATATCAAAGGGGGAGTATTACAATCAATATCGAACTCTAGCATAAATAATTTTTTTTTAGAATAATAATAAAGTTTGAATGCAGAATGAATTTAGATGCCAAACCATGATCAAAATTGCGTTCATTTTGAAAATCAGTTCAAATTTGACAAAGTTAAGACTGTTTGACTTTGGTCAGACTTTGGATCAAGCACTTAACTTTTCGTTCAATTTCCCATGATTTTTGACAAGAAAATGAAACGTTTTAGAATCAAGTTTAAAGTGTTGTTTTATACTAATTATGATATAAGGAGTTTATTAAAAGTGTAAACTTGAGATTTAAAATTTTCAACTTCAAAATATCAAAGGGGGGAGTATTACAATCAATATCGAATTCTAGCATAAATAATCTTTTTTAGATAATAATAAAGTTTGAATGCAGAATGAATTTAGATGCCAAACCATGATCAAAATGGCATTCCTCTTGAAAATCAGTTCAAGTTTGACAAAGTTATGACGGTTTGATTTTGGTCAGACTTTGGATCTAGCACTTAACAAGTCAAATTTTTCTTTCAATTTCCCATGATTTTTGACAAAAAAATAAAACATCTCAGAATGAAGTTTAAAGTGATGTTTTATACTAATTATGATATAAGGAGTTTACTAAAAGTGAAAACTTGAGATTTAAAATTTTCAATTTTCAAAATATCAAAGGGGGGAGTATTACCATCAATATCGAATTCAAGCATAAATACTTTTTTTTAAGAAATTAATAAATTTGAATGCAGAATGAATTAAGATGCCAAACCATGATCAAAATGCATTCTCTTGAAAATCAGTTCAAATTTGACAAAGTTAGACTGTTTGACTTTGGTCAGACTTTGGATCTAGCACTTTAAGTCAAATTTTCGTTCAATTTCCCATGATTTTTGACAAGAAAATAAACGTCTCAGAATCAAGTTTAAAGTGTTGTTTTATACTAATTATGATATAAGGAGTTTATTAAAAGTGAAAACTTGAGATTTAAAATTTTCAATTTTCAAATATCAAAGGGGAGTATTACCATCAATATCGAATTCTAGCATAAATAATTTTTTAAAGATATTAATAAAATTTGAATGCAGAATGAATTAAGATGCCAAACCATGATCAAAATGCATTCATCTTGAAAATCAGTTCAAATTTGACAAAGTTATGACGGTTTGACCTTGGTCAGACTTTGGATCTAGCACTTTACAAGTCAAATTTTTCGTTCAATTTCCCATGATTTTTGACAAGAAAATGAAACGTCTCAGAATCAAGTTTAAAGTGTTGTTTTATACTAATTATGATATAAGGAGTTTATTAAAAGTGAAAACTTGAGATTTAAAATTTTCAACTTTCCAAATATCAAAGGGGGGAGTATTACCATCAATATCGAATTCTAGCATAAATACTTTTTTTTAAGAAATTAATAAAATTTGAATGCAGAATGAATTAAGATGCCAAACCATGATCAAAATGACAGCTTGAAAAGTCAGTTCAGTTTTGACAAAGTTATGACTGTTTGACTTTGGTCAGACTTTGGATCTAGCACTTTACATGTCAAATTTTCGTTCAATTTCCCATGATTTTTGACAAGAAAATGAAACGTTCAGAATCAAGTTTAAAGTGTTGTTTTATACTAATTATGATATAAGGAGTTTATTAAAAGTGAAAACTTGAGATTTAAAATTTTCAACTTTCAAAATATCAAAGGGGGGAGTATTACCATCAATATCGAATTCTAGCATAAATAATTTTTTTAGGATAATAATAAAATTTGAATGCAGAATGAATTTAGATGCCAAACCATGATCAAAATGACATTCCTCTTGAAAATCAGTTCAAATTTGACAAAGTTATGACTGTTTGACTTTGGTCAGACTTTGGATCTAGCACTTTACAAGTCAAATTTGTCTTTCAATTTCCCATGATTTTTGACAAGAAAATTAAACGTCTCAGAATCAAGTTTAAAGTGTTGTTTTATACTAATTATGATATAAGGAGTTTACTAAAAGTGAAAACTTGAGATTTAAAATTTTCAATTTTCCAAATTTCAAAGGGCGAGTATTACCATCAATATCGAATTCTAGCATAAATAATTTTTTTAAAGATATTTATAAAATTTGAATGCAGAATGAATTAAGATGCCAAACCATGATCAAAATGGCATTCATCTTGAAAATCAGTTCAAATTTGACACAGTTAAGACTGTTTGACTTTGGTCAGACTTTGGATCTAGCACTTTACATGTCAAATTTTTCGTTCAATTTCCCATGATTTTTGACAAGAAAATGAAACGTCTCAGAATCAAGTTTAAAGTGTTGTTTTATACTAATTATGATATAAGGAGTTTATTAAAAGTGAAAACTTGAGATTTAAAATTTTCAATTTTCAAAATATCAAAGGCGGGAGTATTACCATCAATATCGAATTCTAGCATAAATACTTTTTAAAGATATTAATAAAATTTGAATGCAGAATGAATTAAGATGCCAAACCATGATCAAAATGACATAAAGCTTGAAAGTCGGTTCAGTTTTGACAAAGTCATGACGGTTTGACTTTGGTCAGACTTTCAAAAAAATACTTTTATTCAATTTTCAAAATAGCAAAAGGGAGTATTACCAGCAATATCGAGTTCTTGCATAAATAATTTTTATTAAGAAATTAATAATATTTGAATGCAGAATGAAATTAGATGCCAAACCATGATCAAAATGGCATTCATTTTGAAAATCAGTTCAAATTTGACAAAGTTAAGACTGTTTAACTTTGGTCAGACTTTGATCTAGCATAACTTTTCGTTCAATTTCCATGATTTTTTGACAAGAAATTGAAACGTCTAGAATCAAGTTTAAAGTGTTGTTTTATACTAATTATGATATAAGGAGTTTATTAAAAGTGAAAACTTGAGATTTAAAATTTTCAACTTTCAAAATATCAAAGGGGGGAGTATTACCATCAATATCGAATTCTAGCATAAATACTTTTTTTTAAGATATTAATAAAATTTGAATGCAGAATAAATGTAGATGCCAAACCATGATCAAAATGGCATTTCTCTTAAAATTCAGTTCAAATCTGACACAGTTAAGACTGTTTGACTTTGGTCAGACTTTTGAAATAGCACTTAACATGTCAAATTTTTCTTTCAATTTCCCATGATTTTTGACAAGAAAATGAATCGTCTCAGAATCAAGTTTAAAGTGTTGTTTTATACTTAATATATTATAAGGAGTTTATAAAAAATGAAAACTTGAGATTTAAAATTTTCAACTTTCCAAATATCAAAGGGGGGAGTATTACCATCAATATCGAATTCTAGCATAAATACTTTTTTTTAAGAAATTAATAAAATTTAAATGCTGAATGAATTAAGATGCCAAACCATGATCAAAATGACATTCAGCTTGAAAGTCGGTTCAGTTTTGACAAAGTTATGACTGTTTGACTTTGTTCAGACTTTGGATCTAGCACTTAACAAGTCAAATTTTTCGTTCAATTTCCTATGATTTTTGACAAGAAAATGAAACGTTTTAGAATCAAGTTTAAAGTGTTGTTTTATACTAATTATGATATAAGGAGTTTATTAAAGTTTAAAACTTGAGATTTAAAATTTTCAACTTTCCAAATATCAAAGGGGGGAGTATTACAATCAATATCGAACTCTAGCATCAATAATTTTTTTCAGGATAATAATTAAATTTTATCAGACTTTGGATCTACCACTTTACAAGTCAAAATTTTCGTTCAATTTCCCATGATTTTTGACAAGAAAATGATACGTCTCAGAATCACGTTTAAAGTGTTGTTTTATACTAATTATGATATAAGGAGTTTATTAAAGTGAAAACTTGAGATTTAAAATTTTCAACTTTCCAAATATCAAAGGGGGGAGTATTACCGTCAATATCGAATTCTAGCAATAATACTTTTTTTTAAGATATTAATAAAATTTAAGTGCAGAATGAATTAAGATGCCAAACCATGATCAAAATGGCGTTCATCTTAAAAATCAGTTCAAATTTGACACAGTTACGACTGTTTGACTTTGGTCAGACTTTGGATCTAGCACTTAACAAGTCAAATTTTTCGTTCAATTTCCTATGATTTTTGACAAGAAAATGAAACGTTTTAGAATCAAGTTTAAAGTGTTGTTTTATACTAATTATGATATAAGGAGTTTATTAAAAGTGTAAACTTGAGATTTAAAATTTTCAACTTTCAAAATATCAAAGGGGAAGTATTACAATCAATATCGAACTCTAGCATAAATAATTTTTTTTTAGGATAGTAATAAAGTTTGAATGCAGAATGAATTAAGATGCCAAACCATGATCAAAATAGCATTCCTCTTGAAAATCAGTTCAAATCTGACACAGCTAAGACTGTTTGACTTTGGTCAGACTTTGATCTAGCTTTACATGTCAAATTTTCTTTCAATTTCCCATGATTTTTGACAAGAAAATGAAACGTCTCAGAATCAAGTTTAAAGTGTTGTTTTATACTAATTATGATATAAGGAGAATATTAAAAGTGAAAACTTGAGATTTAAAATTTTCAATTTTCAAAATATCAAGGGGGGGAGTATTACCATCAATATCGAATTCTAGCATAAATACTTTTTTTAAAGAAAATTTTAATGCAGAATGAATTAAGAGGCCAAACCATGATCGAAATGACATTCAGCTTGAAAGTCGGTTCAATTTTCACAAAGTTATGACGGTTTGACTTTGGTCAGACTTTGGATCTAGCACTTTACAAGTCAAATTTTTCGTTCAATTTCCATGATTTTGACAAGAAAATGAAACGTTTAGAATCAAGTTTAAAGTGTTGTTTTATACTAATTATGATATAAGGAGTTTATTAAAGTGAAAACTTGAGATTTAAAATTTTCAACTTTCAAAATATCAAAGGGGAGTATTACCATCAATATCGAATTCTAGCATAAATAATTTTTTTTAGAATATAATAAAATTTGAATGCAGAATGAATTTAGATGCCAAACCATGATCAAAATGCATTCATTTTGAAAATCAGTTCAAATTTGACAAAGTTATGACTGTTTGACTTTGGTCAGACTTTGATCAAGCATAACTTTTCGTTCAATTTCCCATGATTTTTGACAAGAAAATGAAACGTTCAGAATCAAGTTTAAAGTGTTGTTTTATACTAATTATGATATAAGGAGTTTATTAAAAGTGAAAACTTGAGATTTAAAATTTTCAACTTTCAAAATATCAAAGGGGGGAGTATTACAATCAATATCGAACTCTAGCATAAATAATCTTTTTTTAGGATAATAATAAAGTTTGAATGCAGAATGAATTTAGATGCCAAACCATGATCAAAATGGCATTCCTCTTGAAAATCAGTTCAAGTTTGACAAAGCTATGACGGTTTGATTTTGGTCAGACTTTGGATCTAGCACTTACAAGTCAAATTTTTCGTTCAATTTCCCATGATTTTTGACAAGAAAATGAAACGTCTCAGAATCAAGTTTAAAGTGTTGTTTTATACTAATTATGATATAAGGAGTTTATTAAAAGTGAAAACTTGAGATTTAAAATTTTCAACTTTCAAAATATCAATGGGGGGAGTATTACCATCAATATCGAATTCTAACATAAATACTTTTTTTTAAGATATTAATAAAATTGAATGCAGAATAAATGTAGATGCCAAACCATGATCGAAATGGCATTCCTCTTGAAAATCAGTTCAAATCTGACACAGTTAAGACTGTTTGACTTTGGTCAGACTTTGGATCTAGCACATAACATGTCAAATTTTTCTTTCAATTTCCCATGATTTTTGACAAGAAACTGAAACGTCTGAGAATCACGTTTAAAGTGTTGTTTTATACTAATTATTATATAAGAAGTTTATTAAAAGTGAAAACTTGAGATTTAAAATTTTCAATTTTCAAAATATCAAAGGCGGGAGTACTACCATCAATATCGAATTCTAACATAAATACTTTTTTTAGACATTAATAAAATTTAAATGCAGAATGAAATTAGATGCCAAACCATGATCAAAATGGCATTCATCTTGAAAATCAGTTCAAATTTTACAAAGTTATAACTGTTTGACTTTGGTCAGACTTTAGATCTAGTACTTTACAAGTCATGATCAAAATGGCATTCATCTTGAAAATCAGTTCAAATTTTACAAAGTTATAATTGTTTGACTTTGGTCAGACTTTAGATCTAGCACTTTACAAGTTAAAATTTTCGTTCAATTTCCCATGATTTTTGACAAGAAAATGAAACGTCTCAGAATCAAGTTTAAAGTGTTGGTGTATACTAATCATGATATAAGGAGTTTATAAAAAATGAAAACTTGAGATTTGAAATTTTCAATTTTCAAAATATCAAAGCATAAATATTTTTTATATAAATTAATAAAAATTTGAATGCAGAATGAATTAAGATGCCAAACCATGATCAAAATGACATTCAGCTTGAAAGTCGGTTCAGTTTTGACAAAGTTAAGACTGTTTGACTTTGGTCAGACTTTGGATCTAGCATTAACAAGTCAAATTTTTCGTTCAATTTCCCATGATTTTTGACAAGAAAATGAAAGGCTTTAGAATCAAGTTTAAAGTGTTGTTTTATACTCATTATGATATAAGGAGTTTATTAAAAGTGAAATCTTGAGATTTAAAATTTTCAGTCAATATCGAGCTCTAACATAAATACATTTTTTTAACCATGATCAAAATGACATTCCTCTTGAAAATCAGTTCAAGTTTGACAAAGTTATGACGGTTTGACTTTGGTCAGACTTTGGATCTAGCACTTTACGTGTCAAATTTTTCGTTCAATTTCCCATGATTTTTGACAAGAAAATGAAACGTTTCAGAATCAAGTTTAAAGTGTTGTTTTATACTAAGGAGTTTATTAAAAGTGAAAACTTGAGATTTAAAATTTTCAATTTTCAAAATATCAAAGGCGGAGTATTACCATCAATATCGAATTCTAGCATAAATACTTTTTTAAGATATTAATAAAATTTGAATGCAGAATGAATTAAAATGCCAAACCATGATCAAAATGACATTCCTCTTGAAAATCTTTTCAAATTTGACAAAGGTTTGACTGTTTGACTTTGGTCAGACTTTGGATCTAGCACTTTACATGTCAAATTTTTCGTTCAATTTCCCATGATTTTTGACAAGAAAATGAAACGTCTCAGAATCAAGTTTAAAGTGTTGTTTTATACTAATTATGATATAAGGAGTTTATTAAAAGTGAAAACTTGAGATTTAAAATTTTCAACTTTCCAAATATCAAAGGGGGGAGTATTACCATCAATATCGAGTTCTAGCATAAAAATTTTTTTTAAGATATAAATATAATTTGAATGCAGAACAAATTAAAGAGCCAAACCATGATCAAAATGGCGTTCCTTTTGAAAATCAGTTCAAATTTGACAAATTTAAGACTATTTGACTTTGGTCAGACTTTGGATCTAGCACTTAACAAGAAAAATTTTTCGTTCAATTTCCCACTTTACATGTCAAATTTTTCGATCAATTTCCCATGATTTTATACAAGAAAATGATACGTCTCAGAATCAAGTTTAAAGTGTTGTTTTATACTAATTATGATATAAGGAGTTTATTAAAAGTGAAATCTTGAGATTTAACATTTTCAATTTTCATAATATCAAAGGGGGGAGTATTACTATCAATATCGAATTCTAGCACAAAAACTTTTTTTTTTAAATGATTAAAATTTGAATGCAGAATGAATTTAGATGCCAAACCATGATCAAAATGACATTCCTCTTGAAAATCATTCAATTTTGACAAAGTTATGACTGTTTGACTTTGGTCAGACTTTCGATCTAGCACTTTACAAGTCAAAATTTTCGTTAAATTTCCCATGATTTTTGACAAGAAAATGAAACATCTCAGAATCAAGTTTTAAGTGTTGTTTTATACTAATTATGATATAAGGAGTTTATAAGAAGTGAAAACTTGAGATTTAAAATTTTCAACTTTCAAAATATCAAAGGGGAATATTACATCAATATCGAATTCTAGCATAAATAATTTTTTTTTTAGAATATAATAAAATTTGAATGCAGAATGAATTTAGATGCCAAACCATGATCAAAATTGCGTTCATTTTGAAAATCAGTTCAAATTTGACAAAGTTAAGACTGTTTGACTTTGGTCAGACTTTGGATCAAGCATAACTTTTCGTTCAATTTCCATGATTTTTGACAAGAAAATGAAACGTTTTAGAATCAAGTTTAAAGTGTTGTTTTATACTAATTATGATATAAGGAGTTTATTAAAAGTGTAAACTTGAGATTTAAAATTTTCAACTTCAAAATATCAAAGGGGGGAGTATTACAATCAATATCGAACTCTAGCATAAATAATCTTTTTTTAGGATAATAATAAAGTTTGAATGCAGAATGAATTTAGATGCCAAACCATGATCAAAATGGCATTCCTCTTGAAAATCAGTTCAAATTTGACAAAGTTATGACGGTTTGATTTTGGTCAGACTTTGGATCTAGCACTTAACAAGTCAAATTTTTCGTTCAATTTCCATGATTTTTGACAAAAAATAAAACGTCTCAGAATGAAGTTTAAAGTGATGTTTTATACTAATTATGATATAAGGAGTTTACTAAAAGTGAAAACTTGAGATTTAAAATTTTCAATTTTCAAAATATCAAAGGGGGGAGTATTACCATCAATATCGAATTCAAGCATAAATACTTTTTTTTTAAGAAATTAATAAATTTGAATGGAGAATGAATTAAGATGCCAAACCATGATCGAACTGGCATTCCTCTTGAAAATCAGTTCAAATCTGACACAGTTAAGACTGTTTGACTTTGGTCAGACTTTGGATCTAGCACATAACATGTCAAATTTTTCTTTCAATTTCCCATGATTTTTGACAAGAAACTGAAACGTCTGAGAATCACGTTTAAAGTGTTGTTTTATACTAATTATTATATAAGAAGTTTATTAAAAGTGAAAACTTGAGATTTAAAATTTTCAATTTTCAAAATATCAAAGGCGGGAGTATTACCATCAATATCGAATTCTAGCATAAATACTTTTTTAAGATATTAATAAAATTTGAATGCAGAATGAATTAAGATGCCAAACCATTATCAAATTTGCATTCATCTTGAAAATCAGTTAAAATTTAATACAGTATAGACTGTTTGACTTTGGTCAGACTTTGGATCTAGCATTAACAAGTCAAATTTTTCGTTCAATTTCCCATGATTTTTCACAAGAAAATGAAACGTTTTAGAATCAAGTTTAAAGTGTTGTTTTATACTTATTATGATATAAGGAGTTTATTAAAAGTGAAAACTTGAGATTTAAAATTTTCAGTCAATATCGAGCTCTAACATAAATACATTTTTTTAACCATGATCAAAATGACATTCCTCTTGAAAATCAGTTCAAGTTTGACAAAGTTATGACGGTTTGACTTTGGTCAGACTTTGGATCTAACTTTACATGTCAAATTTTTCGTTCAATTTCCATGATTTTTGACAAGAAAATGAAACGTCTCAGAATCAAGTTTAAAGTGTTGTTTTTATACTAAGGAGTTTATTAAAAGTGAAAACTTGAGATTTAAAATTTTCAATTTTCAAAATATCAAAGGCGGAGTATTACCATCAATATCGAATTCTAGCATAAATACTTTTTTAAGATATTAATAAAATTTGAATGCAGAATGAATTAAAATGCCAAACCATGATCAAAATGGCATTCCTCTTGAAAATCAGTTAAATTTTGACACAGTTAAGACTGTTTGACTTTGGTCAGACCTTGGATTTAGCACTTTACATGTCAAATTTTTCGTTCAATTTCCCATGATTTTTGACAAGAAAATGAAACGTCTCTGAATCAAGTTTAGAGTGTTGGTGTATACTAATTATGATATAAGGAGTTTATTAAAGTGAAATTTTGAGATTTAAAATTTTCAACTTATATAGGGGGGAGAATTACCATCAATATCGAATTCTAGCATAAATAATTTTTTTTAAGATATAAATATAATTTGAATGCAAAACAAATTAAAGAGCCAAACCATGATCAAAATGGCGTTCCTTTTGAAAATCAGTTCAAATTTGACAAATTTAAGACTATTTGACTTTGGTCAGACTTTGGATCTAGCACTTAACAAGAAAAATTTTTCGTTCAATTTCCCACTTTACATGTCAAATTTTTCGATCAATTTCCCATGATTTTATACAAGAAAATGATACGTCTCAGAATCAAGTTTAAAGTGTTGTTTTATACTAATTATGATATAGAGTTTATTAAAAGTGAAAACTTGAGATTTAACATTTTCAATTTCATATCAAAGGGAGTATTACTATCAATATCGAATTCTAGCATAAAACTTTTTTTTTAAATGATTAAAATTTGAATGCAGAATGAATTTAGATGCCAAACCATGATCAAAATGACATTCCTCTTGAAAATCAATTCAATTTTGACAAAGTTATGACTGTTTGACTTTGGTCAGACTTTCGATCTAGCACTTTACAAGTCAAAATTTTCGTTAAATTTCCCATGATTTTTGACAAGAAAATGAAACGTCTCAGAATCAAGTTTAAAGTGTTGTTTTATACTAATTATGATATAAGGAGTTTATAAAAGTGAAAACTTGAGATTTAAAATTTTCAATTTTCAAAATATCAAAGGGGAGTATTACCATCAATATCGAATTCTAGCATAAATACTTTTTTTTAAGATATTAATAAAATTTGAATGACATTCCTCTTGAAAATCAGCTCAAATTTGACAAAGTTAGACTGTTTGACTTTGGTCAGACTTTGGATCTAGCACTTAACTTTTCGTTCAATTTCCCATGATTTTTGACAAGAAAATGAAACGTTTTAGAATCAAGTTTAAAGTGTTGTTTTATACTAATTATGATATAAGGAGTTTATTTAAAGTGAAATCTTGGGATTTAAAATTTTCAATTTTCAAAATATCAAAGGGGGAGTATTACCATCAATATCGAATTCTAGCATAAATACTTTTTTTTAAGATATTAATAAAATTTGAATGCAGAATGAATGTAGATGCCAAACCATGATCAAAATGACATTCCTCTTGAAAATCAGTTCAAATTTGACAAAGCTATGACTGTTTGGCTTTGGTCAGACCTTGAATCTAGCACTTAACATGTCAAATTTTTCGTTCAATTTCCCATGATATTTGACAAGAAAAGGAAACGCCTCAAAATCAAGTTTAAAGTGTTGTTTTATACTAATATATATAAGAGTTTATTAAAAGTGAAAACTTGAGATTTAAAATTTTCAACTTTCCAAAATATCAAAGGGAGTATTACCATCAATATCGAATTCTAGCATAAATACTTTTTTTGAAATTAATAAAATTTGAATGCAGAATGAATTAAGATGCCAAACCATGATCAAAATGACATTCAGCTTGAAAGTCAGTTCAGTTTGACAAAGTTATGACTGTTTGACTTTGGTCAGACTTTGGATCTAGCACTTTACATGTCAAATTTTCGTTCAATTTCCCATGATTTTGACAAAAAATGAAACGTCTCAGAATCAAGTTTAAAGTGTTGTTTATACTAATTATGATATAAGGTAGTTTATTAAAAGTGAAAACTTGAGATTTAAAATTTTCAACTTTCCAAATATTAAAGGGGGGAGTATTACAATCAATATCGAACTCTAGCATCAATAATTTTTTTTCAGGATAATAATTAAATTTTATTAGACTTTGGATCTAGCACTTTACAAGTCAAAATTTTCGTTCAATTTCCCATGATTTTTGACAAGAAAATGAAACGTCTCAGAATCACGTTTAAAGTGTTGTTTTATACTAATTATGATATAAGGAGTTTATTAAAAGTGAAAACTTGAGATTTAAAATTTTCAATTTTCAAAATATCAAAGGCGGGAGTATTACCATCAATATCGAATTCTAGCATAAATACTTTTTTAAGATATTAATAAAATTTGAATGCAGAATGAATTAAGATGCCAAACCATTATCAAATTTGCATTCATCTTGAAAATCAGTTAAAATTTAATACAGTATAGACTGTTTGACTTTGGTCAGACTTTGGATCTAGCATTAACAAGTCAAATTTTTCGTTCAATTTCCCATGATTTTTCACAAGAAAATGAAACGTCAGAATCAAGTTTAAAGTGTTGTTTTATACTATTATGATATAGGGTTTATTAAAAGTGAAAACTTGAGATTTAAAATTTTCAATCAATATCGAGCTCTAACATAAATACATTTTTTTAACCATGATCAAAATGACATTCCTCTTGAAAATCAGTTCAATTTGACAAAGTTATGACTGTTTGACTTTGGTCAGACTTTGGATCTAGCACTTTACGTGTCAAATTTTTCGTTCAATTTCCCATGATTTTTGACAAGAAAATGAAACGTTTCAGAATCAAGTTTAAAGTGTTGTTTTATACTAAGGAGTTTATTAAAAGTGAAAACTTGAGATTTAAAATTTTCAATTTTCAAAATATCAAAGGGAATATTACCATCAATATCGAATTCTAGCATAAATACTTTTAAGATATTAATAAAATTTGAATGCAGAATGAATTTAGATGCCAAACCATGATCAAAATGACATTCCTCTTGAAAATCAGTTAAAGTTTGACAAAGTTATGACTGTTTGACTTTGGTCAGACTTTGGATCTAGCACTTTACATGTCAAATTTTTCGTTCAATTTCCCATGATTTTTGACAAGAAAATGAAACGTCTCTGAATCAAGTTTAGAGTGTTGGTGTATACTAATTATGATATAAGGAGTTTATTAAAAGTTAAATTTTGAGATTTAAAATTTTCAACTTATATAGGGGGGAGAATTACCATCAATATCGAATTCTAGCATAAATAATTTTTTTTAAGATATAAATATAATTTGAATGCAGAACAAATTAAAGAGCCAAACCATGATCAAAATGGCGTTCCTTTTGAAAATCAGTTCAAATTTGACAAATTTAAGACTATTTGACTTTGGTCAGACTTTGGATCTAGCACTTAACAAGAAAAATTTTTCGTTCAATTTCCCATGATTTTTGACAAGAAAATGAAACATTTTAGAATTAAGCTTAAAGTGTTGTTTTATACTAATTATGATATAAGGAGTTTATTAAAAGTGTAAACTTGAGATTTAAAATTTTCAACTTTCAAAATATCAAAGGGGGGAGTATTACAATCAATATCGAACTCTAGCATAAACAAATTTTTTTTTAGGATAATACTAAAGTTTGAATGCAGAATGAATTTAGATGCCAAACCATGATCAAAATGACATTCCTCTTGAAAATCAGTTCAAGTTTGTCAAAGTTATGACAGTTTGACTTTGGTCAGACTTTGGATCTAGCACTTTACATGTCAAATTTTTCGTTCAATTTTCCATGATTTTTGACAAGAAAATGAAGCGTCTCAAAATCAAGTTTAAAGTGTTGTTGTTTTATACTAATTATGATATAAGGAGTTTATTAAAAGTGAAAGCTTGAGATATAAAATTTTCAATTTTTAAAATATCAAAGGGGGGAGTATTACCATCAATATCGAATTCTAGCATAAATACTTTTTTTTAAGATATTAATAAAATTTGAATGACATTCCTCTTGAAAATCAGTTCAAATCTGACACAGTTATGACTGTTTGACTTTGGTCAGACTTTGGATCTAGCACTTTACATGTCAAATTTTTCGATCAATTTCCCATGATTTTATACAAGAAAATGATACGTCTCAGAATCAAGTTTAAAGTGTTGTTTTATACTAATTATGATATAAGGAGTTTATTACAAGTGAAATCTTGAGATTTAACATTTTCAATTTTCATAATATCAAAGGGGGGAGTATTACTATCAATATCGAATTCTAGCACAAATACTTTTTTTTTTAAATGATTAAAATTTGAATGCAGAATGAATTTAGTCAGACTTTGGATCTAGCAGACTTTGGATCTAGCACTTTACATGACAAATTTTTCGTTCAATTTCTTATGAATTTTGACAAGAAAATGATACGTCTCAGAATTAAGTTTAAAGTGTTGTATTATACTAATTATGATATAAGGAGTTTATTAAAAGTGAAAGCTTGAGATTTTAAATTTTAAATTTTCAAAATATCAAAGGGGGGAGTATTACCATCAATATCGAATTCTAGCATAAATACTTTTTTTAAGAAATAAATAAAATTTGAATGCAGAATGAATTTAGATGCCAAACCATGATCAAAATGACATTCCTCTTGAAAATCAATTCAAATTTGACAAAGTTATGACTGTTTGACTTTGGTCAGACTTTCGATCTAGCACTTAACATGTCAAAATTTTCGTTCAATTTTTAATGATTTCTGACAAAAAAATAAAACGTCTTAGAATCAAGTTTAAAGTGTTGTATTATACTAATTATGATATAAGGAGTTTATTAAAAGTGAAAACTTGAGATTTAAAATTTTCAATTTTCAAATATCAAAGGGGAGTATTACCATCAATATCGAATTTAGCATAAATACTTTTTTTTTTGGTATTAATAAAGTTTGAATGCAGAATGAATGTAGATGCCAAACCATGATCAAAATTACATTCCTCTTGAAAATCAGTTCAAATTTGACAAACTTATGACTTTTTGACTTTGGACAGACTTTGGATCTAGCACTTTACATGTCAAATTTTTCGTTCAATTTCCCATGATTTTTGACAAGAAAATGATACGTCTCGGAATCAAGTTTTAAGTGTTGTTGTTATTATGATATAAGGAGTTTATTAAAAGTGAAATCTGAGATTTAATATTTTCAACTTTCCAAATTTCAAAGGTGGGAGTATTAGAAGGTGGGAGAATTATTGCATCAATACTTTTTTTTTAAGAAATTAATAAAATTTGAATGCACAATGAATTTATTACTGACAAGAAAATGAAACGTCTCAGAATCCAGTTTAAGGTGTTGTTTTATACTAATTTTGATATAAGGAGCTTATTAAAAGTGAAAGCTTGAGATATAAAATTTTAAATTTTCAAAATATCAAAGGGGGGAGTATTACCATCAATATCGAATTCTAGCATAAATACTTTTTTTAAGAAATAAATAACATTTGAATGCAGAATGAATTTAGATGCCAAACCATGATCAAAATGACATTCCTCTTGAAAATCAATTCAAATTTGACAAAGCTATGACTGTTTGACTTTGGTCAGACTTTGGATCTAGCACTTTACAAGTCAAAATTTTCGTTCAATTTCCCATGATTTTTGACAAGAAAATGAAACGTCTCAGAGTCAAGTTTAAAGTGTTGTATTATACTAATTATGATATAAGGAGTTTATTAAAAGTGAAAACTTGAGATTTAAAATTTTCAACTCTTCAAATATCAAAGGAGGGAGTATTACAATCAATATCGAGCTTTAGCATAAATACTTTTTTTTAAGATATTTATAAAATTTGAATGCAGAATGAATGTAGATGCCAAACCATGATCAAAATGACATTCCTCTTGAAAATCAGTTCAAATTTGACAAAGTTATGACTGTTTGACTTTGGTCAGACTTTGGATCTAGCCTTTACATGTCAAATTTTTCGTTCAGTTTCCCATGATTTTTGACAAGAAAATGATACGTCTCAAAGTCGAGTTTAAAGTGTTGTATTATACTAAGTGTGATAGAAGGAGTTTATTAAAAGTGAAAACTTGAGATTTAAAGTTTTCAATTTTCAAAATATCAAAATACCATCAATATCGAATTCCAGCAAAAACACTTTTTTTTAGAAATTAATAAAATTTGAATGCAGAATGAATTTAGATGCCAAACCATGATCAAAATGACATTCCTCTTAAAAATCAGTTAAAATTTGAAAAAGTTATGACTGTTTGACTTTGGTCAGACTTTGGATCTAGCACTTTACATGTCAAATTTTTCGTTTAATTTCCCATGATTTTTGACAAGAAAATGAAACGTCTCAGAATCAAGTTTAAAGTGTTGTATTATACTAATTATAAGAAGTATATTTAAAGTGAAAACTTGAGATTAAAAATTTTCAATTTTCCAAATATCAAAGGGGGGAGTATTACAATCAATATCGAATTCTAGCATAAATACTTTTTTTTAAGAAATTAATAAAATTTGAATGCAGAATGAATGTAGATGCCAAACCATGATCAAAATGACATTCCTCTTGAAAATCAGTTCAAATTTGACAAAGTTATGACTGTTTGACTTTGGTCAGACTTTGGATCTAGCTCTTTACATGTCAAATTTTTCGTTCAATTTCCCATGATTTTTGACAAGTTTAAAGTGTTGTATTATACTTATTATGATATAAGAAGTTTTTTTAAAGTGAAAACTTGAGATTTAAAATTTTCAATTTTTAAAATATCAAAATACCATCAATATCGACTTCTAGCAGAAATACTTTTTTTTAAGAAATTAATAATGAATTTAGATGCCAAACCATGATCAAAATGACATTCCTCTTGAAACTCAGTTCAAATTTGACAAAGTTATGACTGTTTGACTTTGGTCAGACTTTGGATCTAGCACTTTACATGTCAAATTTTTCGTTCAATTTGCCATGATTTTTGACAAGAAAATGATACGTCTCAGAATCAAGTTTAAAGTGTTGTATTATACTAACTATGACATAAGAAGTTTTTTTAAAATGAAAACTTGAGATTTAAAATTTTCAATTTTCAAAATATCAAAATACCATCAATATCGAGCTCTAGCAAAAATACTTTTTTTTTAAGAAATTAATAATGAATTTAGATGCCATTCCTCTTGAAAATCAGTTCATATTTGTCAAAGCTATGACGGTTTGAATTTGGTCAGACTTTGGATCTAGCACTTTACAAGTCAAATTTTTCGTTCAATTTCCCATGATTTTTGACAAGAAAATGAAACGTCTCAGAGTCAAGTTTAAAGTGTTGTATTATACTAATTATGATATAAGGAGTTTATTAAAAGTGAAAACTTGAGATTTAAAATTTTCAATTTTCAAAATATCAAAATACCATCAATATCGAATTCTAGCACAAATACTTTTTGAGAAATAAATAAAATTTGAATGCAGAATGAAACAAGATGCCAAACCATGATCAAAATGACATTCCTCTTGAAAATCAGTTCAAATTTGACAAAGTTATGACTGTTTGACTTTGGTCAGACTTTGGATCTAGCTCTTTACATGTCAAATTTTTCGTTCAATTTCCCATGATTTTTGACAAGAAAATGAAACGTCTCAGACTCAAGTTTAAAGTGCAGTTTTATACTTATTATGATATAAGGAGTTTATTAAAAGTGAAATCTTGAGATTTAACATTTTCAACTTACCAAATATCAATATCGAGCTCAAACATAAATTATTTTTTTTAAGATACTAATAAAAATTTGAATGAAGAATGAATGTAGATGCCAAACCATGATCAAAATGACATTCCTCATCAAAATCAGTTCAAGTTTGACAAAGTTATGACGGTTTGACTTTGGTCAGACTTTGGATCTAGCACTTTACATGTCATATTTTTCGTTCAATTTCCCATGATTTTTGGCAAGAAAATGTAACGTCTTAGAATCAAGTTTAAAGTGTTGTATTAAACTAATTATGATATAAGGAGTTTATTAAAAGTGAAAACTTGAGATTTTTAAGTTTCAATTTTCAAAATATCAAAGGGGGAGTATTACCATCAATATCGAATTCTAGCATAAATAATTTTTTTAAGATATTAATAAAATTTGAATGCAGAATGAAACAAGATGCCAAGTTATGATCAAAATGACATTTCTCTTGAAAATCAGTTCAAGTTTGGCAAAGTTATGACTGTTTGACTTTGGTCAGACTGTGGATCAAGCACTTTACAAGTCAAATTTTTCGTTCAATTTTCCATGATTTCTGACAACAAAAATGAAACGTCTCAGAATCAAGTTTAAAGTGTTTTATAATACTAATTATGATATAAGGAGTTTATTAAAAGTGAAAACTTGAGATTTTTAATTTTCAATTTTCAAAATTTCAAAATACCATCAATATTGAATTCTAGCAAAAATACTTTTCATTAAAAAATAAATAAAATTTGAATGCAGAATGAAACAAGATGCCAAACCATGATCAAAATGACATTCCTCTTGAAAATCAGTTCAAATTTGACAAAGTTATGACTGTTTGACTTTGGTCAGACTTTGGATCTAGCACTTTACATGTCAAATTTTTCGTTCAATTTCCCATGATTTTTGACAAGAAAATGAAACGTCTCAGAATCAAGTAAAAAGTGTTGTATTATACTTATTATGATATAAGGAATTTATTAAAGTGAAAGCTTGAGATTTAAAATTTTCAACTTTCCAAGTATCAAAGGGGGGAGTATTACAATCAATATCGAACTCTAGCATATATACTTTTTTTTAAGATATTAATAAAATTTGAATGCAGAATGAATGTAGATGCCAAACCATGATCAAAATGACATTCCTCTTGAAAATCAGTTCAAATTTGACAAAGTTATGACTGTTTGACTTTGGTCAGACTTTGGATCTAGCACTTTACATGTCAAATTTTTCGTTCAATTTCCCATGATTTTTGAAAAGAAAATGATACGTCTCAGAATCAAGTTCAAAGTGTTGTATTATACTAATTATGATAGAAGGAGTTTATTAAAAGTGAAAACTTGAGATTTAAAATTTTCAATTTTCAAAATACCATCAATATCGAATTCTAGCACAAATACTTTTTAAGAAATAAATAAAATTTGAATGCAGAATGAAACAAGATGCCAAACCATGATCAAAATGACATTCCTCTTGAAAATCAGTTCAAATTTGACAAAGTTATGACTGTTTGACTTTGGTCAGACTTTGGATCTAGCACTTTACATGTCAAATTTTTCGTTCAATTTCCCATGATTTTTGACAAGAAAATGATACGTCTCAGAAGTTCAAAGTGTTGTATTATACTAATTATGATAGAAGGAGTTTATTAAAAGTGAAAACTTGAGATTTTTAATTTTCAATTTTCAAAATATCAAAGGGGGGAGTATTACCATCAATATCGAATTCTAGCATAAAATTTTTTTTTAAGATATTAATAAAATTTGAATACAGAATGTATTAGATGCCAAGCCATGATCAAAATGACATTCCTCTTGAAAATCAGTTCAAATTTGACAAAGTTATGACGGTTTGACTTTGGTCAGACTTTGGATCTAGCACTTTACATGTCAAATTTTTCGTTCAATTTCCATGATTTTTGACAAGAAAATGAAACGTCTCAGAATCAAGTTTAAAGTGTTGTATTATACTAATTATGATAGAAGGAGTTTATTAAAAGTGAAAACTTGAGATTTAAAATTTTCAATTTTCAAAATTTCAAAATACCATCAATATTGAATTCTAGCAAAAATACTTTTCATTAAGAAATAAATAAAATTTGAATGCAGAATGAAACAAGATGCCAAACCATGATCAAAATGACATTCCTCTTGAAAATCAGTTCAAATTTGACAAAGTTATGACTGTTTGACTTTGGTCAGACTTTGGATCTAGCACTTTACATGTCAAATTTTTCGTTCAATTTCCCATGATTTTTGACAAGAAAATGAAACGTCTCAGAATCAAGTTTAAAGTGTTGTATTATACTAATTATGATATAAGGAGTTTATTAAAAGTGAAAACTTGAGATTTTAAATTTTCAAATATCAAAATACCATCAATATCGAGCTCTAGCATAAATACTTTTTTTTAAGATATTAATAAAATTTGAATGCAGAATGAATGTAGGTGCCAAACCATGATTAAAATGACATTCCTCTTGAAAATCAGCTCAAATTTGACAAAGTTATAACGGTTTGACTTTGGTCAGACTTTGGATCTAGCACTTTACAAGTCAAATTTTTCGTTCAATTTCCCATGATTTTTGACAAGAAAATGATACGTCTCAGAATCAAGCTTAAAGTGTTGTAGTATACTAATTATGATATAAGGCGTTTATTAATGGTGAAAGCTTGAGATTTAAAATTTCAATTTTCAAAATATCAGAGGGGGGAGTATTACCATCAATATCGAAATCTAGCATAAATACTTTTTTTTATAAATTAATAAAATTTGAATGCAGAATGAAACAAGATGCCATATTATGATTAAAATGACATTCCTCTTGAAAATCAGTTCAAATTTGACAAAGTTATGACTGTTTGACTTTGGTCAGACTTTGGATCTAGCACTTTACATGTCAAATTTTTCGTTCAATTTCCCATGGTTTCTGACAAGAAAATGATACGTCTCAGAATCAAGTTTAAAGTGTTGTTTTATACTTATTATGATATAAGGAGTTTATTAAAAGTGAAAACTTGAGATTTAAAATTTTCAATTTTCAAAATATCAAAGGGGGGAGTATTACCATCAATATCGAGCTCTAGCATAAATACTTTTTATTAAGATATTAATAAAATTTGAATGCAGAATGAATTTAGATGCCAAACCGTGATCAAAATGACATTCCTCTTGAAAATCAGTTTAAATTTGTCAAAGTTATGACTGTTTGACTTTGGTCAGACTTTGGATCTAGCACTTTACAAGTCAAAATTTTCGTTCAATTTCCCATGATTTTTGACAAGAAAATGAAACGTCTCAGAATCAAGTTTAAAGTGTTTTTTATACTAATTATGATATAAGGAGTTTATTAAAAGTGAAAACTTGAGATTTAAAATTTTCAATTTTCCAAATATCAAAGGGGGGAGCATTACCATCAATATCGAATTCTAGCATAAATACTTTTTTTTTAAGATATTAATATAATTTGAATGCAGAATGAATTAAGATGCCAAACCATGATCAAAATGGCATTCATCTTGAAAATCAGTTCAAATTTGACATAGTTATGACTGTTTGACTTTGGTCAGACTTTGGATCTAGCACTTTACATGTCAAATTTTCGTTCAATTTCCCATGATTTTGACAAGAAAATGAAACGTCTCAGAATCAAGCTTAAATTGTTGCTTAATACTAATTATGATATAAGGATTTTATTAAAAGTGAAAACTTGAGATTTAAAATTTTCAATTTTCAAAATATAAAAGGGGAAAGTATTACCATCAATATCGAACTCTTACATATATAATTTTTTTTAAGATATGAATAAAATTTGAATGCAGAATGAATTAAGATGCCAAACCATGATCATAATAACATTTCTCTTGAAAATCAGTTCAAATTTGACAAAGTTATGACTGGTTGACTTTGGTCAAACTTTGAATCTAGCACCTAACAAGTCAAATTTTACGTTCAATTTCCCATGATTTTTGACAAGAAAATGAAACGTCTCAGAATCAAGTTTAAAGTGTTGCTTTATACTTATTATGATATAAGGAGTTTATTAAAAGTGAAAACTTGAGATTTAAAATTTTCAATTTTCAAATATCAAAGGGGAGTATTACAATCAATATCGAATTCTAGCATAATTTTTTTTTTTAAGATATTTATAAAATTTGAATGCAGAATGAATGTAGATGCCAAACCATGATCAAAATGACATTCCTCTTGAAAATCAGTTCAAATTTGACAAAGTTATGACTGTTTGACTTTGGTCAGACTTTGGATCTAGCACTTTACATGTCAAATTTTTCGTTCAATTTCCCATGATTTTTGACAAGAAAATGTAACGTCTCAGAATCAAGTTTAAAGTGTTGTATTAAACTAATTATGATATAAGGAGTTTATTAAAAGTGGAAACTTGAGATTTTAAATTTTAAATTTTCAAAATACCATCAATATCGAATTCTAGCATAAATACTTTTTTTAAGAAATCAATAAAATTTGAATGCATAATGAATTAAGATGCCAAACCATGATCAAAATGACATTCCTCTTGAAAATCAGTTCAAATTTGTCAAAGTTATGACTGTTTGACTTTGGTCAGACTTTGGATCTAGCACTTTACAAGTCAAATTTTCGTTCAATTTCCCATGATTTTTGACAAGAAAATGAAACGTCTCAGAATCAAGTTTAAAGTGTTGTATTATACTAATTATGATATAAGGAGCTTATTAAAAGTGAAAGCTTGAGATCTTAAATTTTCAATTTTCAAAATATCAAAGGGGGGAGTATTACCATCAATATCGAATTCTAGCATAAATATTTTTTTTTTATATTAATAAAATTTGAATGCAGAATGAATGTAGATGCCAAACCATGATCAAAATGACATTCCTCTTGAAAATCAGTTCAAATTTGACAAAGTTATGACTGTTTGACTTTGGTCAGACTTTGGATATAGCACTTTACAAGTCAAATTTTTCTTTCAATTTCCATGATTTTGACAAGAAAATGAAACGTCTCAGAATCAAGTTTAAAGTGTTGTTTTATACTAATTATGATATAAGGAGTTTATTAAAAGTGAAAACTTGAGATTTAAAATTTTCAATTTTCAAAATATCAAAGGGGGGAGTATTACCATCAATATCGAATTCTAGCATAAATACTTTTTTTTAAGATATTAATAAAATTTGAATGCAGAATGAATAAGATGCCAAACCATGATCAAAATGACATTCCTCTTGAAAATCAGTTCAAATTTGACAAAGTTATGACTGTTTGACTTTGGTCAGACTTTGGATCTAGCACTTTACAAGTCAAATTTTTCGTTCAATTTCCCATGATTTTTGACAAGAAAATGAAACGTCTCAGAATCAAGTTTAAAGTGTTGTTTTATACTAATTACGATATAAGGAGTTTATTAAAGTGAAAACTTGAGATTTAAAATTTTCAATTTTCAAATATCAAAGGGGAGTATTAATCAATATCGAATTCTAGCATAAATAATTTTTTTAAGATATTAATAAAATTTGAATGCAGAATGAAAGATGCCAAACCATGATCAAAATGACATTCCTCTTGAAAATCAGTTCAAATTTGACAAAGTTATGACTGTTTGACTTTGGTCAGACTTTGGATCTAGCATTTTACATGTCAAATTTTTCGTTCAATTTCCCATGATTTTTGACAAGAAAATGAAACGTCTCAGAATCAAGTTTAAAGTGTTGTATTATACTAATTATGATATAAGGAGTTTATTAAAAGTGAAAACTTGAGATTTAAAATTTTCAATTTTCAAAATATCAAAGGGGGGAGTATTACCATCAATATCGAATTCTAGCATAAATACTTTTTTTTAAGATATAAATAAAATTTGAATGCAGAATGAATGTAGATGCCAAACCATGATCAAAATGACATTAAGCTTGAAAGTCAGTTCAAATTTGACAAAGTTATGACTGTTTGACTTTGGTCAGACTTTGGATCTAGCTCTTTACATGTCAAATTTTTCGTTCAATTTTCCATGATATTTGACAAGAAAATTAAACGTCTCAGAATCAAGTTTAAAGTGTTGGTGTATACTAATTATGATATAACGAGTTTATTAAAAGTGAAAACTTGAGATTTAAAATTTTCAATTTTCAAATATCAAAGGGGAGTATTACCATCAATATCGAATTCTAGCATAAATATTTTTTTAAGATATTAATAAAATTTGAATGCAGAATGAATTAGATGCCAAACCATGATCAAAATGACATTCCTCTTGAAAATCAGTTCAAATTTGACAAAGTTATGACTGTTTGACTTTGGTCAGACTTTGGATCTTTACATGTCAAATTTTCGTTCAATTTCCCATGATTTTTACAAGAAAATGAAACGTCTCAGAATCAATGATTATGATATAAGGAGTTTATTAAAAGTGAAAACTTGAGATTTAAAATTTTAAATTTTCTAGCATAAATACTTTTTTTTTAAGAAATCAGTGAAATTTGAATGCAGAATGAATGTAGATGCCAAACCAAGATCAAAATGACATTCCTCTTGAAAATCAGTTCAAGTTTGACAAAGTTATGACTGTTTGACTTTGGTCAGACTTTGGATCTAGCTCTTTACAAGTCAAATTTTTCGTTCAATTTCCCATGATTTTTGACAAGAAAATGAAACATCTCAGAATCAAGTTTAAAGTGTTGTATTATACTGATTATGATATAAGGAGCTTATTAAAAGTAATAGCTTGAGATATTAAATTTTCAATTTTCAAAATATCAAAGGGGGGAGTATTACCATCAATATCGAATTCTAGCATAAATACTTTTTTTTAAGATATTAATAAAATTTGAATGCAGAATGAATGTAGATGCCAAACCATGATCAAAATGACATTAAGCTTGAAAGTCGGTTTAGTTTTGACAAAGTTATGACGGTTTGACTTTGGTCAGACTTTGGATCTAGCACTTTACAAGTCAAATTTTCCTTTCAATTTCCCATGATTTTTGACAAGAAAATGAAACGTCTCAGACTCAAGTTTAAAGTGCAGTTTTATACTAATTATGATATAAGGAGTTTATTAAAAGTGAATTCTTGAGACTTAACCTTTTTAACTTACCAAATATCAAAGGGGGGAGTATTACAATCAATATCGAGCTCTAACATAAATTATTTTTTTTAAGATATTAATAAAAATTTGAATGCAGAATGAATGTAGATGCCAAACCATGATCAAAATGACATTCCTCTTGAAAATCAGTTCAAATTTGACAAAGTTATGACTGTTTGACTTTGGTCAGACTTTGGATCTAGCACTTTACAAGTCAAATTTTTCGTTCAATTTCCCATGATTTTTGACAAGAAAATGAAACGTCTCAGACTCAAGTTTAAAGTGCAGTTTTATACTAATTATGATATAAGGAGTTTATTAAAAGTGAAATCTTGAGATTTAACATTTTCAACTTACCAAATATCAAAGGGGGGAGTATTACAATCATTATCGAGCTCTTTTATAAATTATTTTTTTTAAGATATTAATAAAATTTGAATGCAGAATGAATGTAGATGCCAAACCATGATCAAAATGACATTAAGCTTGAAAGTCGGTTCAGTTTTGACAAAGTTATGACGGTTTGACTTTGGTCAGACTTTGGATCTAGCACTTTACAAGTCAAATTTTTCTTTCAATTTCCCATGATTTTTGACAAGAAAATGAAACGTCTCAGACTCAAGTTTAAAGTGCAGTTTTATACTAATTATGATATAAGGAGTTTATTAAAAGTGAAATCTTGAGATTTAACATTTTCAACTTACCAAATATCATAGGGGGGAGTATTACAATCAATATCGAGCTCTAACATAAATTATTTTTTTTAAGATATTAATGAAAATTTGAATGCAGAATGAATTTAGATGCCAAACCATGATGAAAATGACATTAAGCTTGAAAGTCTGTTCAGTTTTGACAAAGCTATGACGGTTTGACTTTGGTCAGACTTTGGATCTAGCACTTTACAAGTCTAATTTTTCGTTCAATTTCCCATGATTTTTGACTAGAAAATGTAACGTCTCAGAATCAAGTTTAAAGTGCAGTTTAATACTAATTATGATATAAGGAGTTTATTTAAAGTGAAATCTTGAGATTTAAAATTTTCAATTTTCAAAATATCAAAGGGGGGGAGTATTACCATCAATATCGAATTCTAGCATAAATAATTTTTTTTAAGATATTAATAAAATTTGAATGCAGAATGAAACAAGATGCCAAGCTATGATCAAAATGACATTCCTCTTGAAAATCAGTTCAAATTTGACAAAGTTATAATTGTTTGACTTTTGTCAGACTTTGGATCTAGCACTTTACATGTCAAAATTTTCGTTCAATTTCCCATGATTTTTGACAAGAAAAGGATACGTCTCAGACTCAAGTTTAAAGTGCAGCTTTAAACTAATTATGATATGAGGAGTTTATTAAAAGTGAAAACTTGAGATTTTTAATTTTCAATTTTCAAAATATCAAAGGGGGGAGTATTACCATCAATATCGAACCCTAGCATAAATACTTTTTTTTAAGATATTAATAAAATTTGAATGCAGAATGAATGTAGATGCCAAACCATGATCAAAATGACATTAAGCTTGAAAGTCGGTTCAGTTTTGACAAAGTTATGACTGTTTGACTTTGGTCAGACTTTGGATCTAGCACTTTACAAGTCAAATTTTTCGTTCAATTTCCCATGATTTTTGACAAGAAAATGAAACGTCTCAGAATCAAGTTTAAAGTGTTGTTTTATACTAATTATGATATAAGGAGTTTATTAAAAGTGAAAACTTGAGATTTAAAATTTTCAATTTTCCAAATATCAAAGGGGGGAGTATTACAATCAATATCGAGCTTTAGCATAAATTTTTTTTTAAGATATTAATAAAATTTGAATGCAGAATGAATGTAGATGCCAAACCATGATCAAAATGACATTCCTCTTGAAAATCAGTTCAAGTTTGACAAAGTTATGACTGTTTGACTTTGGTCAGACTTTGGATCTAGCACTTTACAAGTCAAATTTTTCGTTCAATTTCCCATGATTTTTGACAAGAAAATGAAACATCTCAGAATCAAGTTTAAAGTGTTGTATTAAACTAATTATGATATAAGGAGTTTATTAAAAGTGAAAACTTGAGATTTAAAATTTTAAATTTTCTAGCATAAATACTTTTTTTTAAGAAATCAGTAAAATTTGAATGCAGAATGAATTAAGATGCCAAACCATGATCAAAATGACATTCCTCTTGAAAGTCAGTTCAAATTTGACAAAGTTATGACTGTTTGACTTTGGTCAGACTTTGGATCTAGCACTTTACATGTCAAATTTTTCGTTCAATTTCCCATGATTTTTTACAAGAAAATGAAACGTCTCAGAATCAAGTTTAAAGTGTTGTATTATACTAATTATGATGTAAGGAGTTTATTAAAAGTGAAAACTTGAGATTTATAATTTTCAATTTTCAAAATATCAAAGGGGAGTATTAAAAACAATATCGAATTCTAGCATAAATAATTTTTTTTAAGATATTAATAAAAATTGAATGCAAAATTAAACAAGATTTCAAGCTATGATCAAAATGACATTTCTCTTGAAAATCAGTTCAAATTTGACAAAGTTATGACTGTTTGACTTTGGTCAGACTTTGGATCTAGCACTTTACAAGTCAAATTTTTCGTTCAATTTCCCATGATTTTTGACAAGAAAATGAAACGTCTCAGAATCAAGTTTAAAGCGTTTTTTTATACTAATTATGATATAAGGAGTTTATTAAAAGTGAAAACTTGAGATTTAAAATTTTCAAGTTTCCAAATATCAAAGGGGGAGTATTACCATCAATATCGAATTCTAGCATAAATAATTTTTTTTAAGATATTAATAAAATTTGAATGCAGAATGAAACAAGATGCCAAGCTATGATCAAAATGACATTCCTCTTGAAAATCAGTTCAAATTTGACAAAGTTATGACTGTTTGACTTTGGTCAGACTTTGGATCTAGCACTTTACATGTCAAAATTTTCGTTCAATTTCCCATGATTTTGACAAGAAAATGAAACGTCTCAGAATCAAGTTTAAAGTGCAGCTTTAAACTAATTATGATATGAGGAGTTTATTAAAAGTGAAAACTTGAGATTTTTAATTTTCAATTTTCAAAATATCAAAGGGGGGAGTATTACCATCAATATCGAACCCTAGCACAAATACTTTTTTAGAAATAAATAAAATTTGAATGCAGAATGAATTAGATGCCAAACCATGATCAAAATGACATTCTTGAAAGTCAGTTCAGTTTTGACAAAGTTATGACTGTTTGACTTTGGTCAGACTTTGGATCTAGCACTTTACAAGTCAAATTTTTCGTTCAATTTCCATGATTTTGACAAGAAAATGAAACGTCTCAGAATCAAGTTTAAAGTGTTGTTTATACTAATTATGATATAAGGAGTTTATTAAAAGTGAAAACTTGAGATTTAAAATTTTCAATTTTCAAATATCAAAGGGGAGTATTACAATCAATATCGAATTCTAGCATAAATTATTTTTTAAGATATTAATAAAATTTGAATGCAGAATGAATTAGATGCCAAACCATGATCAAAATGACATTCCTCTTGAAAATCAGTTCAAGTTTGACAAAGTTATGACTGTTTGACTTTGGTCAGACTTTGGATCTTTATATGTCAAATTTTCCGTTCAATTTCCCATGATTTTTTACAAGAAAATGAAACGTCTCAGAATCAAGTTTAAAGTGTTGTATTATACTGATTATGATATAAGGAGTTTATTAAAAGTGAAAACTTGAGATTTAAAATTTTAAATTTTCAAAATATCAAAATACCATCAATATCGAATTCTAGCATAAATACTTTTTTTTAAGAAATCAGTAAAATTTGAATGCAGAATGAATTAAGATGCCAAACCATGATCAAAATGACATTCCTCTTGAAAGTCAGTTCAAATTTGACAAAGTTATGACTGTTTGACTTTGGTCAGACTTTGGATCTAGCTCTTTACAAGTCAAATTTTTCGTTCAATTTCCCATGATTTTTGACAAGAAAATGAAACATCTCAGAATCAAGTTTAAAGTGTTGTATTAAACTAATTATGATATAAGGAGTTTATTAAAAGTGAAAACTTGAGATTTTTAATTTTCAATTTTCAAAATATCAAAGGGGGGAGTATTACCATCAATATCGATTTCTAGCATAAATACTTTTTTTTAAGAAATAAATAAAATTTGAATGCAGAATGAATGTAGATGCCAAAGGAGTTTATTAAAAGTGAAAACTTGAGATTTAAAAATTTAAATTTTCTAGCATAAATACTTTTTCTTAAGAAATCAGTAAAATTTGAATGCAGAATGAATTAAGATGCCAAACCATGATCAAAATGACATTCCTCTTGAAAGTCAGTTCAAATTTGACAAAGTTATGACTGTTTGACTTTGGTCAGACTTTGGATCTAGCACTTTACAAGTCAAATTTTTCGTTCAATTTCCCATGATTTTTGACAAGAAAATGAAACGTCTCAGACTCAAGTTTAAAGTGCAGTTTTATACTAATTATGATATAAGGAGTTTATTAAAAGTGAAAACTTGAGATTTAAAATTTTCAATTTTCCAAATATCAAAGGGGGAGTATTACCATCAATATCGAATTCTAGCATAAATACTTTTTTTTAAGATATTAATAAAATTTGAATGCAGAATGAAATAAGATGCCAAACCATGATCAAAATGACATTCCTCTTGAAAATCAGTTCAAATTTGTCAAAGTTATGACAGTTTGACTTTGGTCAGACTTTGGATCTAGCACTTTACATGTCAAATTTTTCGTTCAATTTCCCATGATTTTTGACAAGAAAATGAAACGTCTCAGAATCAAGTTTAAAGTGTTGCTTTATACTAATTATGATATAAGGAGCTTATTAAAAGTGAAAGCTTGAGATTTAAAATTTTCAATTTTCAAAATATCAAAGGGGGGAGTATTACCATCAATATCGAATTCTAGCATAAATATTTTTTTTAAGATATTAAAAAAATTTGAATGCAGAATGAATTAAGATGCCAAACCATGATCAAAATGGCATTCCTCTTGAAAATCAGTTCAAATTTGACAAAGTTATGACTGTTTGACTTTGGTCAGACTTTGGATCTAGCACTTTACAAGTCAAATTTTTCGTTCAATTTCCCATGATTTTTTACAAGAAAATGAAACGTCTCAGAATCAAGTTTAAAGTGTTGTATTATACTAATTATGATATAAGGAGTTTATTAAAAGTGAAAACTTGAGATTTAAAATTTTAAATTTTCAAAATATCAAAATACCATCAATATCGAATTCTAGCATAAATACTTTTTTTAAGAAATCAATAAAATTTGAATGCAGAATGAATTAAGATGCCAAACCATGATCAAAATGACATTCCTCTTGAAAATCAGTTCAAATTTGACAAAGTTATGACTGTTTGACTTTGGTCAGACTTTGGATCTAGCACTTTACATGTCAAATTTTTCGTTCAATTTCCCATGATTTTTGACAAGAAAATGAAACGTCTCAGAATCAAGTTTAAAGTGTTGTTTTATACTAATTATGATATAAGGAGTTTATTAAAAGTGAAAACTTGAGATTTAAAATTTTCAATTTTCCAAATATCAAAGGGGGGAGTATTACCATCAATATCGAATTCTAGCATAAATACTTTTTTTTAAGATATTAATAAAATTTGAATGCAGAATGAATTTAGATGCCAAACCATGATCAAAATGACATTCCTCTTGAAAATCAGTTGATATTTGACGAAGTTATGACTGTTTGACTTTGGTCAGACTTTGGATCTAGCACTTTACAAGTCAAATTTTTTGTTCAATTTCAATGATTTTTGACAAGAAAATGAAACGTCTCAGAATCAAGATTAAAGTGTTTGTTTATACTAATTATGATATAATGAGTTTATTAAAAGTGAAAACTTGAGATTTAAAATTTTCAAATTTTCAAAATATCAAAATACCATCAATATCGAATTCTAGCATAAATACTTTTTTTTAAGATAATAATAAAATTTGAATGCAGAATGAATTAGATGCCAAACCATGATCAAAATGACATTGCTTGAAAATCAGTTCAAATTTGACAAAGTTATGACTGTTTGACTTTGGTCAGACTTTGGAAATAGCACTTTACAAGTCAAATTTTTCGTTCAATTTCAATGATTTTTGACAAGAAAATGAAACGTCTTAGAATCAAGTTTAAAGTGTTGTTTTATACTAATTATGATATAAGGAGTTTATTAAAAGTGAAAGCTTGAGATATAAAATTTTCAATTTTCAAAATATCAAAGGGGGGAGTACTACCATCAATATCGAATTCTAGCATAAATTCTTTTTTTAAAGATGTTAATAAAATTTGAATGCAGAATGAAAAAAGATGCCAAACCATGATCAAAATGATATTCCTCTTGAAAGTCGGTTCAGTTTTGACAGAGTTATGACTGTTTGACTTTCGTCAGACTTTGGATCTAGCACTTTACAAGTCAAATTTTTCGTTCAATTTCAATGATTTTTGACAAGAAAATGAAACGTCTTAGAATCAAGTTTAAAGTGTTGTTTTATACTAATAATGATATAAGGAGTTTATTAAAAGTGAAAAATTGAGATTTAAAATTTTCAAAATATCAAAGGGGAGTATTACCATCAATATCAATTCTAGCATAAAATTTTTTTTTAGATATTAATAAAATTTGAATGCAGAATGAATAAGAAGCCTAGCCATGATCAAAATGACATTCCCCTTGAAAATCAGCTCAAATTTGAGAAAGTTATGACTGTTTGACTTTGGTCAGACTTTGGATCTCGCACTTTACAAGTCAAATTTTTCGTTTAATTTCCCATGATTTTTGACATGAAAATGAAACGTCCCAGAATCAAGCTTAAAGTGTTTTTTAATACCAATTATGATATAAGGAGTTTATTAAAAGTGAAAACTTGAGATTTAAAATTTTAAATTTTCAAAATATCAAAGGGGGAGTATTACCATCAATATCGAATTCTAGCATAAATAATTTTTTAAGATATTAATAAAATTTGAATGCAGAATGAAACAAGATGCCAAAGCATGATCAAAATGACATTCCTCTGGAAAATCAGTTCAAATTTGACAAAGTTATGACGGTTTGACTTTGGTCAGACTTTGGATCTAGCACTTTACAAGTCAAAATTTTCGTTCAATTTCCCATGATTTTTGACAAGAAAATGATACGTCTCAGACTCAAGTGTAAAGTGCAGTTTTAAACTAATTATGATATAAGGAGCTTATTAAAAGTGAAAGCTTGAAATTTAAAATTTTCAATTTTCAAAATATCAAAGGGGGAGTATTACCATCAATATCGAATTCTAGCATAAAAAATTTTTTTTAGGATATTTATAAAATTTGAATGCAGATTGAATAAAGATGCCAAACCATGATCAAAATGGCATTCCTCTTGAAAATCAGTTCAAATTTGACAAAGTTTTGACTGTTTGACTTTGGTCAGACTTTGGATCTAGCACTTTACAAGTCAAATTTTTCGTTCAATTTCCCATGATTTTTGACAAGAAAATGAAACGTCTCAGAATCAAGTTTAAAGTGCATTTTAATACTAATTATGATATAAGAGTTTATTAAAGTGAAAACTTGAGATTTAAATTTCAATTTTCAAAATATCAAAGGGGAGTAATGAATCAATATCGAATTCTAGCATAAATAACTTTTTTTTTAAAGATATTAATAAAATTTGAATGCAGAATGAATTTAGATGCCAAACCTATGATCAAATGACATTCCTCTTGAAAATCAGTTCAAATTTGACAAAGTTATGACTGTTTGACTTTGGTCAGACTTTGGATCTAGCACTTTACATGTCAAAATTTTGGTTCAATTTCCCATGATTTTTGACAAGAAAATGATACGTCTCAGACTCAAGTTTAAAGTGCAGTTTTAAACTAATTATGATATAAGGAGCTTATTAAAAGTGAAAGCTTGAGATTTAAAATTTTCAAAATATCAAAGGGGGAGTATTACCATCAATATCGAATTCTAGCATAAAAAATTTTTTTTAGGATATTAATAAAATTTGAATGCAGAATGAATAAAGATGCCAAACCATGATCAAAATGGCATTCCTCTTGAAAATCAGTTCAAATTTGACAATATCGAACTGTAGCATAAATACTTTTTTTTAAGAAATAAATGAAATTTGACTGCAGAATGAATGTAGATGCCAAACCATGATCAAAATGACATTCCTCTTGAAAATCAGTTCAAATTTGACAAAGTTATGACTGTTTGACTTTGGTCAGACTTTGGATCTAGCACTTTACATGTCAAATTTTTCGTTCAATTTCCCATGATTTTTGAAAAGAAAATGAAACGTCTCAGACTAAAGTTTATCGTCTTGTTTTATAGTAATTATAATATAAGGAGTTTATTAAAAGTTAAAACTTGAGACTTAAAATTTCAAGTTTCAAAATATTAAAGTAGGAGTATAACCATCAATATCGAATTCTAGCATAAATAATTTGTTTTAAGATATTAATAAAATTTGAATGCAGAATGAATAAAGATGCCAAGCCATGAGTAAAATGGCATTCCTCTTGAAAATCAGTTAAAGTTTGACAAAGTTATGACTGCTTGACTTTGGTCAGACTTTGGATCAAGCACTTTACAAGTCAAATTTTTCGTTCAATTTCCCATGATTTTTGACAAGAAAATGAAACGTCTCAGAATCAAGTTTAAAGCGTTTTTTTATACTAATTATGATATAAGGAGTTTATTAAAAGTGAAAACTTGAGATTTATAATTTTCAATTTTCAAAATATCATACGGGGAGTATTAAAAACAATATCGAATTCTAGCATAAATAATTTTTTTTAAGATATTAATAAAATTTGAATGCAGAATGAAACAAGATGCCAAGCTATGATCAAAATGACATTCCTCTTGAAAATCAGTTCAAATTTGACAAAGTTATGACTGTTTGACTTTGGTCAGACTTTGGATCTAGCACTTAACATGTCAAAATTTTGGTTCAATTTCCCATGATTTTTGACAAGAAAATGATACGTCTCAGAATCAAGTTTAAAGTGTTTTTTATACTAATTATGATATAAGGAGTTTATTAAAGTGAAAACTTGAGATTTAAATTTTCAATTTTCAAATATCAAAGGGAGTATTACCATCAATATCAATTCTAGCATAAATAATTTTTTTTAAGATATTAATAAAATTTGAATGCAGAATGAATAAGATGCCAAACCATGATCAAAATGACATTCCTCTTGAAAATCAGTTCAAATTTGACAAAGTTATGACTGTTTGACTTTGGTCAGACTTTGGATCTAGCACTTTACAAGTCAAATTTTTCGTTCAATTTCCATGATTTTTGACAAGAAAATGAAACGTCTCAGAATCAAGTTTAAAGTGTTTTTATACTAATTATGATATAAGGAGTTTATTAAAAGTGAAAACTTGAGATTTAATTTTCAATTTTCAAAATATCAAAGGGGAGTATTACCATCAATATCGAATTCTAGCATAAATTTTTTTTTTAAGATATTAATAAAATTTGAATGCAGAATGAATAAGATGCCAAACCATGATCAAAATGACATTCCTCTTGAAAATCAGTTCAAATTTGACAAAGTTATGACTGTTTGACTTTGGTCAGACTTTGGATCTAGCACTTTACAAGTCAAATTTTCGTTCAATTTCCATGATTTTTGACAAGAAAATGAAACGTCTCAGAATCAAGTTTAAAGTGTTTTTTATACTAATTATGATATAAGGAGTTTAAAAGTGAAAACTTGAGATTTAAATTTTCAATTTTCAAAATATCAAAGGGGAATATTACCATCAATATCGAATTCTAGCATAAATACTTTTTTTAAGAAATTAAATAAAATTTGAATGCAGAATGAATGTAGATGCCAAACCATGATCAAAATGACATTCCTCTTGAAAATCAGTTCAAATTTGACAAAGTTATGACTGTTTGACTTTGGTCAGACTTTGGATCTTGCTCTTTACAAGTCAAATTTTTTGTTCAATTTCCCATAATATTTGACAAGAAAATGATACGTCTCAGAATCAAGTTTAAAGTGTTTTTTTACACTAATTATAATATAAGGAGTTTATTAAAAGTGAAAACTTGAGATTTTTAATTTTCAATTTTCAAAATATTAAAGGGGGGAGTATTACCATCAATATCGATTTCTAGCATAAATAATTTTTTTTAAGATATTAATAAAATTTGAATGCAGAATGAAACAAGATGCCAAGCTATGATAAAAATGACATTCCTCTTGAAAATCCGTTGAAATTTGACAAAGTTATGACTGTTTGACTTTGGTCAGACTTTGGACCTAGCACTTTACATGTCAAATTTTTCGTTCAATTTCCCATGATTTTTGACAAGAAAATGATACGTCTCAGAATCAAGTTTAAAGTGTTGTATTATACTATAATACCAATTATTGGTCAGTCTTTGGATCTAGCACTTTACATGTCAACATTTTCGTTCAATTTCCATGATTTTGACAAGAAAATGATGTATCTCAGAATCGTTTAAAGTGCAGTTTTAAACTAATTTTGATATAAGGAGTTTATTAAAAGCGAAAGCTTGAGATTTTAAATTTTTAATTTTCAAAATGTCAAAGGGGGGACTATTACCATCAATATCGAGCTCTAGCATAAAAACTTTTTTTTAAAGATATTTATAAAATTTGAATGCAGAATTAATGTAGATGCCAAACCATGATCAAAATGACTTTAAGCTTGAAAGTCTGTTCAGCTTTGAAAAAGTTATGGCGGTTTGACTTTGGTCAGACTTTAGATCAAGTTTAGACTTTAGATCTTGTTTTATACTAATTATGATATAAGGAGTTTATTAAAAGTGAAAGCTTAATATTTAAAATTTTCAACTTTCCAAATATCAAAGGGGGGAGTATTACCATCAATATCGAACTCTAGCATAAATATGTTTTTTTAAGATATTAATAAAATTTGAATGCAGAATGAAACAAGATGCCAAGCTATGATCAAAATGACATTCCCCTTGAAAATCAGTTCAAATTTGACAAAGTTATGACTGTTTGACTTTGGTCAGACTTTGGACCTAGCACTTTACATGTCAAATTTTTCGTTCAATTTCCCAAGATTTTTGACAAGAAAATGATACGTCTCAGAATCAAGTTTAAAGTGTTGTATTTTACTAATTATGATAGAAGGAGTTTATTAAAAGTGAAAACTTGAGATTTAAAATTTTCAATTTTCAAAATTTCAAAATACCATCAATATCGAATTCTAGCATAAATACTTTTTTTTAAGAAATAAATAAAATTTGAATGCAGAATGAATGTAGATGCCAAACCATGATCAAAATGACATTCCTCTTGAAAATCAGTTCAAATTTGACAAAGTTATGACTGTTTGACTTTGGTCAGACTTTGGATCTAGCACTTTACATGTCAAATTTTTCGTTCAATTTCCCATGATTTTTGACAAGAAAATGATACGTCTCAGAATCAAGTTTAAAGTGTTGTATTATACTATTATACTAATTATTGGTCAGACTTTGGATCTAGCACTTTACATGTCAAAATTTTCGTTCAATTTCCCATGATTTTTGACAAGAAAATGATACGTCTCAGACTCAAGTTTAAAGTGCAGATTTAAACTTATTATGATATAAGGAGTTTATTAAAAGTGAAAGTTTGAGATTTTAAATTTTTAATTTTCAAAATGTCAAAGGGGGGAGTATTACCATCAATATCGAGCTCTAGCATTAATACTTTTTTATTTTAATATTAATAAAATTTGAATGTAGATGCCAAACCATGATCAAAATGACATTTCTCTTGAAAATCTGTTCAAATTTGTCAAAGTTATGACGGTTTGAATTTGGTCAGAATTTGGTTATAGCACTTTACAAGTCAAATTTTTCATTCAATTTCCCATGATTTTTGACAAGAAAATGAAACGTCTCAGAATCAAGTTTAAGGTGTTGTATGATACTAATTATGATATAAGGAGTTTATTAAAAGTGAAAATTTGAGATTTAAAATTTCAATTTCCAAATATCAAAGTGGGGAGTATTACAATCAATATCGAACTCTAGCATATATACTTTTTTTTAAGATATTAATAAAATTTGAATGTAAAGTGAATGTAGATGCCAAACCATGATCAAAATGACATTCCTCTTGAAAATCAGTTCAAATTTGACAAAGTTATGACTGTTTGACTTTGGTCAGACTTTGGATCTAGCACTTTACATGTCAAATTTTTCGTTCAATTTCCCATGATTTTTGACAAGAAAATGATACGTCTCAGAATCAAGTTTAAAGTGTTGTATTATACTAATTATGATATAAGGAGTTCATTAAAAGTAAAAGCTTGAGACTTAAAATTTTCAAAATATCAAAGGGGAGAGTATTACCATCAATACCGAATTCTAGCATAAATACTTTATTTTTAAAGATATCAATTAAATTTGAATGCAGAATGAATTAAGATGCCAAACCATGATCAGTTCAAATTTGACAAGTTAAGACTGTTTGACTTTGGTCAGACTTTGGATCTAGCACTTTAAGTCAAATTTTTCGTTCAATTTCCATGATTTTGACAAGAAAATGAAACGTCTCAGAATCAAGTTTAAAGTGTTGTTTTATACTAATTATGATATAAGGAGCTTATTAAAAGTAAAAACTTGAGATTTAAATTTTTCAAAATATCAAAGGGGGGAGTATTACCATCAATATCGAAAGTTATGACGGTTTGACTTTGGTCAGACTTTGGATCTAGCACTTTACAAGTCAAAATTTTCGTTCAATTCCACATGATTTTTGACAAGAAAATGAAACGTCTCAAAGTCAAGTTTAAAGTGTTATTTTATACTAATTATGATATAAGGAGTTTATTTAAAGTGAAAGCTTGAGATTTTAAATTTTAAATTTTCAACATGTCAAAGGGGGGAGTATTACCATCAATATCGAATTCTAGCATAAATACTTTTTTTTAAGATATAAATAAAATTTGAATGCAAAATGAATTAAAATGCCAAACCATCATCAAAATTATATAAAGCTTGAAAGTTGGTTCAGTTTTGACAAAGTTATGACGGTTTGACTTTGGTCAGACTTTGGATCTAGCACTTTACAAGTCAAATTTTTCGTTCAATTTCCCATGATTTTTGACAAGAAAATGAAACGTCTCAGAATCAAGTTTAAAGTGTTGTATTATACTAATTATGATATAAGGAGTTTATTAAAAGTGAAAACTTGAGATTTAAAATTTTCAAGTTTCCAAATATCAAAGGGGGAGTATTAAAAACAATATCGAATTCTAGCATAAATAATTTTTTTTTAAATATTTATAAAATTTGAATGCAGAATGAAACAAGATGCCAAGCTATGATCAAAATGACATTCCTCTTGAAAATCAGTTCAAATTTGACAAAGTTATGACTGTTTGACTTTGGTCAAACTTTGGATCTAGCACTTTACATGTCAAAATTTTCGTTCAATTTCCCATGATTTTTGACAAGAAAATGAAACGTCTCAGAGTCAAGTTAAAAGTGTTGTTTTATACTAATTATGATATAAGGAGCTTATTTAAAGTGAAAACTTGAGATTTAAAATTTTCAATTTTCAAAATATTAAAGGGGGAGTATTGCCATCAATATCGAATTCTAGCATAAATACTTTTTTTAAGATATTAATAAAATTAATAAAATTTGAATGCAGAATGAATTAAAATGCCAAACCATCATCAAAATGATATAAAGCTTGAAAATCAGTTCAAATTTGACAAAGCTATGACTGTTTGACTTTGGTCAGACTTTGGATCTAGCACCTGTCTCTTATACACATCTTTACAAGTCAAATTTTTCGTTCAATTTCCCATGATTTTTGACAAGAAAATGAAACGTCTCAGAATCAAGTTTAAAGTGTTGTATTATACTAATTATGATATAAGGAGTTTATTAAAAGTGAAAACTTGAGATTTAAATTTTCAATTTTCAAAATATCAAAGGGGGGAGTATTACCATCAATATCGAGCTCTAGCATAAATACTTTTTTTTAAGATATTAATAAAATTTGAATGCAGAATGAATGTAGATGCCAAACCATGATCAAAATGACATTCCTCTTGAAAATCAGTTCAAATTTGACAAAGTTATGACTGTTTGACTTTGGTCAGACTTTGGTTATAGCACTTTACAAGTCAAATATTTCGTTCAATTTTCCATAATTTTTGACAAGAAAATGAAACGTCTCAGAATCAAGTTTAAAGTGTTTTTTTTTAATTATGATATAAGGAGTTTATTAAAAGTGAAAGCTTGAGATTTTAAATTTTTAATTTTCAAAATGTCAAAGGGGGGAGTATTACCATCAATATCGAGTTCTAGCATAAATACTTTTTTTTTTAAATATTAATAAAATTTGAATGCAGAATTAATGTAGATGCCAAACCATGATCAAAATGACATTTCTCTTGAAAATCAGTTCAAATTTGTCAAAGTTATGACGGTTTGAATTTGGTCAGAATTTTGTTATAGCATTTTACAAGTCAAATTTTTCGTTCAATTTCCCATGATTTTTGACAAGAAAATTAAACGTCTCAGAATATAAGGAGTTTATTAAAAGTGAAAATTTGAGATTTAAAATTTCCAACTTTCCAAATATCAAAGTGGGGAGTATTACAATCAATATCGAATTCTAGCATAAATACTTTTTTTTAAGATATTAATAAAATTTGAATGACATTCCTCTTGAAAATCAGTTCAAATTTGACATAGTTATGACTGTTTGACTTTGGGCAGACTTTGGATCTAGCACTTTACATGTCAAATTTTTCGATCAATTTCCCATGATTTTTGACAAGAAAATGATACGTCTCAGAATCAAGTTTAAAGTGTTGTTTTATACTAATTATGATATAAGGAGTTTATTAAAAGTGAAAACTTGAGATTTAAAATTTTCAATTTTCAAAATATCAAAGGGGGAGTATTACCATCAATATCGAATTCTAGCATAAATACTTTTTTTAAGATATAAATAAAATTTGAATGCAGAATGAATTAAAATGCCAAACCATCATCAAAATGATATAAAGCTTGAAAATCAGTTCAAATTTGACAAAGCTATGACTGTTTGACTTTGGTCAGCCTTTGGATCTAGCACTTTACATGTCAAATTTTTCGTTCAATTTCCCATGATTTTTGACAAGAAAATAAACGTCTCAGAATCAAGTTTAAAGTGTTATATTATACTAATTATGATACAAGGAGTTTATTAAAAGTGAAAACTTGAGAAATTAAAAATTGCAATTTTTAAAATATCAAAGGGGGGAGTATTACCATCTATATCGAATTCTAGCATTAATACTTTATTTTAAGATTTTAATAAAATTTGAATGCAGAATGAATTTAGATGCCATGATCAAAATGACATAAAGCTGGAAAATCGGTTCAGCTTTGACAAAGTTATTACTGTTTGACTTTGGTCAGACTTTGGATCTAGCACTTTACAAGTCAAATTTTTCGTTCAATTTCCCATGATTTTTGACAAGAAAATGAAACGTTTTAGAATCAAGTTTAATTATGATATAAGGAGCTTATTAAATGTAAAGGCTGCAGTCTAGATCCCAACAGTAGGATACCCGTTACTTAATATAAATATATATAAAAGTATTGTAAACATATTTTTTTATTAGAAAAAATTTACTGTCGATATGACATCTTCAGGAAGTAACACACTACTTGCATAAATGCAAGGAGCATGATTTCAAGAGATGTTAATTTTTCATCCTCAGTACCGTTTCTGCTAGTTGACAAACAATTTTAACTTAAAGCCATCATTGCGTTACTAGAAATAGTTGAGAATTTAAAGGCGCAAGAATGATAAAAAGGTTTGAATGCCATATTGTGTTGCTGTTGTGACTTAGTTGAAACCTAATACAAAAGATTTTAGGACAACTTTTAAATCTCTTTTTACGACCCTCTACTGAGTAACAGACCACAAAATACAACCAATAACCCACAACACTTTACTTCAAGAACTTTGGCACGTTAATACTACTGTTCTACTTGTCCGATCTTTCGAATCAGCGAACGGCCTTTCGCTATTTGTGGGATGGAGGGGCGTGTCTTCAATTTGAAGAAATCTTGATCTGCGTGGGGTATATAGAAGTCTGTGAGTGAAAGTTTGGTATCTCCATCTCTTATAGTCTCTGAGTTCCTTTTGTTCATACGGACGGACGGACGAACAGACGGACAGACACACATGGCTATATTGACTCGGCTGTTGATGCTGATCAAGAATATATATACTTTATAGGGTCGGAGATGCCTCCTTCTCCCTGTTACATACATTCCAACGAACAAAATATACCTTTTGCTTATTTTTTAAGTAACGGGTATAAATACTGTAATAGTAGAAATAGAAAGGTTATAGTCGAGATCCGACTATAGGATAGTTACTTTACTTAAATATGTATAAAGTATTTTTTTAAGAATCTTTTAAGAAAAAAAAGGATTTGTTATTATTAAATATTGTTATTTTATATTGCCTGAATCCAGTTGAGAATTCTTAGGCACAAGAATGACAGAAAAGTTTGCTTGGCATATTGTGTTGCTGTTGTTACTTAATTTGTCAAAGTTATGACGGTTTGAATTTGGTCAGAATTTGGTTATAGCACTTTACAAGTCAAATTTTTCGTTCAATTTCCCATGATTTTTGACAAGAAAATGAAACGTCTCAGAATCAAATTTAAAGTGTTGTATTATACTAATTATGATATAAGGAGTTTATTAAAAGTGAAAGCTTGAGATTTTAAATTTTAAATTTTCAAAATATCAAAGGGGAGTATTACCATCAATATCGAAGCTCTAGCATAAATACTTTTTTTTAAGATATTAATAAAATTTGAATGCAGAATGAATTAGATGCCAAACCATGATCAAAATGACATTCCTCTTGAAAATCAGTTCAAATTTGACAAAGTTATGACTGTTTGACTTTGGTCAGACTTTGGATCTAGCACTTACATGTCAAATTTTTCGTTCAATTTCCCATGATTTTTGACAAGAAAATGATACGTCTCAGAATCAAGTTTAAAGTGTTGTATTATACTAATTATGATATAAGGAGTTTATTAAAAGTGAAAACTTGAGATTTTAAATTTTCAAAATATCAAGGGGGAGTATTACCATCAATATCGAATTCTAGCATAAATAATTTTTTTTAAGATATTAATAAAATTTGAATGCAGAATGAATTAAGATGCCAAACCATGATCAAAATGACATTCCTCTTGAAAATCAGTTCAAATTTGACAAAGTTATGACTGTTTGACTTTGGTCAGACTTTGGATCTAGCACTTTACATGTCAAATTTTTCGTTCAATTTCCCATGATTTTTGACAAGAAAATGATAAGTCTCAGAATTAAGTTTAAAGTGTTGTATTATACTAATTATGATATAAGGAGTTTATTAAAAGTGAAAACTTGAGAAATTAAAACTTTCAATTTTCAAAATATTAAAGGGGGGAGTATTACCATCAATATCGAATTCTAGCATAAATACTTTTTTTTTAAAGATATTAATAATATTTTAATGCAGAATGAATATAGATGCCAAACCATGATCAGTTCAAATTTGACACAGTTAAGACTGTCTGACTTTGGTCAGACTTTGGATCTAGCATTAACAAGTCAAATTTTTCGTTCAATTTCCCATGATTTTTGACAAGAAAATGAAACGTTTTAGAATCACGTTTAAAGTGTTGTTTTATACTAATTATGATATAAGGAGCTTATTAAAAGTAAAAACTTGAGATTTAAAATTTTCAAAATATCAAAGGGGGAGTAATTAATCAATATCGAAAGTTATGATGGTTTGACTTTGGTCAGACTTTGGATCTGCATTTACAAGTCAAAATTTTCGTTCAATTCCCATGATTTTTTGACAAGAAAATGAAACGTCTCAAATCAAGTTTAAAGTGTTATTTTATACTAATTATGATATAGGAGTTTATTTAAAGTGCTTGAGATTTTAAATTTTCAATTTTCAAAATATCAAAGGGGAGTATTACCATCAATATCAATTCTAGCATAAATACTTTTTTTTAAGATGTAAATAAAATTTGAATGCAGAATGAATTAAAATCATCAAAATTATATAAAGCTTGAAAGTTGGTTCAGTTTTGACAAAGTTATAACGGTTTGACTTTGGACAGACTTTGGATCTAGCACTTTACAAGTCAAATTTTTCGTTCAATTTCCCATGATTTTGACAAGAAAATGAAACGTCTCAGAATCAAGTTTAAAGTGTTGTATTATACTAATTATGATATAGGAGTTTATTAAAAGTGAAAACTTGAGATTTAAAATTTTCAATTTTCCAAATATCAAAGGAGTATTACCATCAATATCGAATTCTAGCATAAATAATTTTTTTTAGATATTAATAAAATTTGAATGCAGAATGAATTAAGATGCCAAACCATGATCAAAATGACATTCCTCTTGAAAATCAGTTCAAATTTGACAAAGTTATGACTGTTTGACTTTGGTCAGACTTTGGATCTAGCACTTTACAAGTCAAATTTTTCGTTCAATTTCCCATGATTTTTGACAAGAAAATGAAACGTCTCAGAATCAAGTTTAAAGTGTTTTTTTATACTAATTATGATAGAAGGAGTTTATTAAAAGTGAAAACTTGAGATTTAAAATTTTCAATTTTCAAAATATCAAAGGAGTACCATCAATATCGAACTCTAGCATAAATACTTTTTTAAGATATAAATAAAATTTGAATGCAGAATGAATTAAAATGCCAAACCATCATCATGATATAAAGCTTGAAAATCAGTTCAAATTTGACAAAGCTATGACTGTTTGACTTTGGTCAGCCTTTGGATCTAGCACTTTACATGTCAAATTTTTCGTTCAATTTCCCATGATTTTTGAAAAAGAAAATGAAACGTCTCAGAATCAAGTTTAAAGTGTTGTATTATACTAATTATGATAGAAGGAGTTTATTAAAAGTGAAAGCTTGAGATTTTAAATTTTAAATTTTCAAAATATCAAAGGGGGGAGTAATACCATCAATATTGAGTTATTGCATAAATACTTTATTTTTAAGATATTTAAAATTTGAATGCAAGTGGGGGAGTATTACCATGATCAATATCGAGCTCTAGCATAAATACTTTTTTTTAAGATATTAATAAAATTTGAATGCAGAATTAATGTAGATGCCAAACCATGATCAAAATGACATTCCTCTTGACAATCAGTTCAAATTTGTCAAGTTTATGACGGTTTGAATTTGGTCAGACTTTGGTTATAGCACTTTACAAGTCAAATTTTTCGTTCAGTTTTCCATGATTTTTGACAAGAAAATGATACGTCTCAGACTCAAGTTTAAAGTGCAGCTTTAAACTAATTATGATATAAGGAGCTTATTAAAAGTGAAAGCTTGAGATTTTAAATTTTAAATTTTCAAAATGTCAAAGCGGGGAGTATTACCATTAATATCGAGCTCTAGCATAAATACTTTTTTTTAAGATATTAAAAAAATTTGAATGCAGAGTAGGGGGAGTATTACCATCAATATCGAGCTCTAGCATAAATACTTTTTTTTAAGATATTAATAAAATTTGAATGCAGAATTAATGTAGATGCCAAACCATGATCAAAATGACATTCCTCTTGAAAATCAGTTCAAATTTGACAAAGTTATGACTGTTTGACTTTGGTCAGACTTTGGATCTAGCACTTTACATGTCAAATTTTTCGTTCAATTTCCCATGATTTTTGGAAAATGATACGTCTCAGAATCAAGTTTAAAGTGTTGTATTATACTAATTATGATATAAGGAGTTTATTAAAAGTGAAAACTTGAGATTTAAAATTTTCAAAATATCAAGGGGAGTATTACCATCAATATCGATTCTAGCATAAATACTTTTTTAAGATATTAATAAAATTTGAATGCAGAATATTAGATGCCAAACCATGATCAAAATGACATTCTCTTGAAAATCAGTTCAAATTTGACAAAGTTATGACTGTTTGACTTTGGTCAGACTTTGGATCTAGCACTTTACAAGTCAAATTTTTCGTTCAATTTCCATGATTTTTGACAAGAAAATGAAACGTCTCAGATTCAAGTTTAAAGTGTTGTTTTATACTAATTATGATATAAGGAGTTTATTAAAAGTGAAAACTTGAGATTTTAAATTTTAAATTTTCAAAATATCAAAGGGGGGAGTATTACCATCAATATCGAGCTCTAGCATAAATACTTTTTTTTTAAGATATTAATAAAATTTGAATGCAGAATGAATGTAGATGCCAAACCATGATCAAAATGACATTCCTCTTGAAAATCAGTTCAAATTTGACAAAGTTATGACTGTTTGACTTTGGTCAGACTTTGGATCTAGCACTTTACATCAAATTTTCGTTCAATTTCCATGATTTTGACAAGAAAATGAAACGTCTCAGAATCAAGTTTAAAGTGTTTTTTATACTAATTATGATATAAGAGTTTATTAAAAGTAAAACTTGAGATTTAAAATTTTCAACTTTCAAAATATCAAAGGGGAGAATTTACCATCAATATCGAATTCTAGCATAAATATTTTTTGAAGATATTAAAAAATTTGAATGCAGAATGTAGATGCCAAACCATGATCAAAATGACATTAATCTTGAAAATCTGTTCAAATTTGACATAGTTATGACTGTTTGACTTTGGTCAGACTTTGGATCTAGCACTTTACATGTCAAATTTTTCGTTCAATTTCCCATGATTTTTGACAAGAAAATATTAATAAAATTTGAATGCAGAATTAATGTAGATGCCAAACCATGATCAAAATGACATTTCTCTTGAAAATCAGTTCAAATTTGTCAAAGTTATGACTGTTTGAATTTGGTCAGAATTTTGTTATAGCATTTTACAAGTCAAATTTTTCGTTCAATTTCCCATGATTTTTGACAAGAAAATGAAACGTCTCAGAATCAAGTTTAAAGTGCTGTATTATACTCATTATGATATAAAGAGTTTATTAAAAGTGAAAGCTAGAGATTTTAAATTTTAAATTTTCAAAATGTCAAAGGGGGGAGTATTACCATCAATATCGAGCTCTAGCATAAATACTTTTTTTTAAGATATTAATAAAATTTGAATGCAGAATTAATGTAGATGCCAAACCATGATCAAAATGACATTCCTCTTGAAAATCAGTTCAAATTTGACAAAGGATGACTGTTTGACTTTGGTCAGACTTTGGATCTAGCACTTTACATGTCAAATTTTTCGTTCAATTTTCCATGATTTTTGACAAGAAAATGAAACGTCTCAGAATCAAGTTTAAAGTGTTGTTTTATACTAATTATGATAGAAGGAGTTTATTAAAAGTGAAATCTTGAGATTTAAAATTTTCAACTTTCCGAATATCAAAGGAAATCAATATCGAGCTCTAGCATAAATACTTTTTTTTAAGATATTAATAAAATTTGAATGCAGAATGAATGTAGATGCCAAACCATGATCAAAATGACATTCCTCTTGAAAATCTGTTCAAATTTGACAAAGTTATGACTGTTTGACTTTGGTCAGACTTTGGATCTAGCACTTTACATATCAAATTTTTCGTTCAATTTCCCATGATTTTTGACAAGAAAATGAAACATCTCAGAATCAAGTTTAAAGTGTTTTTTTATACTAATTATGATAAAAAGAGCTTATTAAAAGTAAAAAATTAAGATTTAAAATTTTCAACTTTCAAAATATCAAAGGGGGAGTATTACCATCAATATCGAATTCTAGCATAAATACTTTTTTTTAAGATATTAAAAAATTTGAATGCAGAATGTAGATGCCAAACCATGATCAAAATGACATTAATCTTGAAAATCTGTTCAAATTTGACATAGTTATGACTGTTTGACTTTGTTCAGACTTTGGATCTAGCACTTTACATGTCAAATTTTTCGTTCAATTTCCCATGATTTTTGACAAGAAAATGATACGTCTCAGAATCAAGTTTAAAGTGTTGTATTATACTAATTATGATAGAAGGAGTTTATTAAAAGAGAAAGCATGAGATTTAAAATTTTCAATTTTTTAAGATACTAATAAAATTTGAATGCAGAATTAATGTAGATGCCAAACCATGATCAAAATGACATTCCTCTTGAAAATCAGTTCAAATTTGTCAAATTTATGACGGTTTGAATTTGGTCAGACTTTGGTTATAGCACTTTACAAGTCAAATTTTTCGTTCAATTTTCCATAATTTTTGACAAGAAAATGAAACGTCTCAGAATCAAGTTTAAAGTGTTTTTTTATACTAATTATGATATAAGGAGTTTATTAAAAGTGAAAGCTTGAGATTTTAAATTTTCAAAATATCAAAGGGGGGAGTATTACCATCAATATCGAATTATTGCACAAATACTTTTTTTTAAATATTAATAAAATTTGAATGCAGAATGAATTAGATGCCAAACCATGATCAAAATGACATTCTCTTGAAAATCAGTTCAAATTTGACAAAGTTATGACTGTTTGACTTTGGTCAGACTTTGATCTAGCACTTTACAAGTCAAATTTTCGTTCAATTTCCAATGATTTTTGACAAGAAAATGAAACGTCTCAGAATCAAGTTTAAAGTGTTTTTTTATACTAATTATAATATAAGGAGTTTATTAAAAGTGAAAACTTGAGATGTAAAATTTTCAACTTTCCAAATATCAAAGTGGGGAGTATAACAATCAATATCGAACTCTAGCATATATACTTTTTTTTAAGATATTAATAAAATTTGAATGTAGAGTGAATGTAGATGCCAAACCATGATCAAAATGGCATTCCTCTTGAATATCAGTTCAAATTTGACAAAGTTATGACTGTTTGAGTTTGATCAGACTTTGGATCTAGCACTTTACATGTCAAATTTTCGTTCAATTTCCATGATTTTTTGACAAGAAAATGAAACGTCTCAGAATCAAGTTTAAAGTGTTGTATTATACTAATTATGATATAAGGAGTTTATTAAAAGTGAAAACTTGAGATTTAAAATTTTCAATTTTCAAAATATCAAAATACCATCAACATCGAATTCTAGCAAAAATACTTTTTCTAAAGAAATAAATAAATTTGAGTGCAGAATGAATTTAGATGCCAAACCATGATCAAAATGACATTCCTCTTGAAAATCAGTTCAAATTTGACAAAGTTATTACTGTTTGACTTTGGTCAGACTTTGGATCTAGCACTTTACATGTCAAATTTTTCGTTGATTTTCCCATGATATTTGACAAGAAAATATTAATAAAATTTGAATGCAGAATTAATGTAGATGCCAAACCATGATCAAAATGACATTTCTCTTGAAAATCAGTTCAAATTTGTCAAAGTTATGACGGTTTGAATTTGGTAAGAATTTTGTTATAGCACTTTACAAGTCAAATTTTTCGTTCAATTTCCCATGATTTTTGACAAGAAAATGAAACATCTCAGAATCAAGTTTAAAGTGTTTTTTTATACTAATTATGATAAAAAGAGCTTATTAAAAGTAAAAAATTAAGATTTAAAATTTTCAACTTTCAAAATATCAAAGGGGGAGAATTACCATCAATATCGAACTCTAGCATATATACTTTTTATGAAGATATTAAAAAAATTTGAATGCAGAGTGTAGATGCCAAACCATGATCAAAATGACATTAATCTTGAAAATCTGTTCAAATTTGACATAGTTATGACTGTTTGACTTTGGTCAGACTTTGGATCTAGCACTTTACATGTCAAATTTTTCGTTCAATTTCCCATGATTTTTGACAAGAAAATAATACGTCTCGGAATCAAGTTTAAAGTGTTGTATTATACTAATTATGATATAAGGAGTTTATTAAAAGTGAAAACTTGTGATTTAAAATTTTCAATTTTTAACATATCAAATTCCAGCATATCGAATTACGAAATTAGGAGTTTATTAAAAGTGAAAACTTGAGATTTAAAATTTTCAATTTTCAAAATATCAAATGGGGGAGTATTACCATCAATATCGAATTCTAGCATAAATACTTTTTTTTAAGATATTAATAAAATTTGAATGCAGAATGAATTAAGATGCCAAACCATGATCAAAATGACATTAAGCTTGAAAGTCGGTTCAGTTTTGACAAAGTTATGACGGTTTGACTTTGGTCAGACTTTGGATCTAGCACTTTACAAGTCAAAATTTTCGTTCAATTTCCCATGATTTCTGACAAGAAAATGAAACGTCTCAGAATCAAGTTTAAAGTGTTGTATTATACTAATTATGATATAAGGAGCTTATTAAAAGTGAAAGCTTGAGATTTAAAATTTTCAATTTTCAAAATATCAAAGGGGGGAGTATTACCATCAATATCGAATTATTGCATAAATACTTTTTTTTAAGAAGTCAATAAAATTTGAATGCAGAATGAATGAAACAAGAACCATGATCAAAATGACATTCTCTTGAAAATCAGTTCAAATTTGACAAAGTTATGACTGTTTGACTTTGGTCAGACTTTGGATCTAGCACTTTACAAGTCAAATTTTTCGTTCAATTTCCCATGATTTTTGACAATAATGAAACGTCTCAGAATCAAGTTTAAAGTGTTGTTTTATACTAATTATGATATAAGGAGTTTATTAAAAGTGAAAACTTGAGATTTAAAATTTTCAATTTTCAAAATATCAAAGGAGTATTGCCATCAATATCGAATTCTAGCATAAATACTTTTTTTAAGATATAAATAAAATTTGAATGCAGAATGAATTTAAATGCCAAACCATCATCAAAATTATATAAAGCTTGAAAGTTGGTTCAGTTTTGACAAAGTTATAACGGTTTGACTTTGGACAGACTTTGGATCTAGCACTTTACAAGTCAAATTTTCGTTCAATTTCCATGATTTCTGACAAGAAAATGAAACGTCTCAGAATCAAGTTTAAAGTGTTGTATTATACTAATTATGATATAAGGAGTTTATTAAAAGTGAAAACTTGAGATTTAAAATTTTCAACTTTCCAAATATCAAAGGGGGGAGTATTACCATCAATATCGAATTCTAGCATAAATATTTTTTTTTAAGATATTAATAAAATTTGAATGCAGAATGAAACAAGATGCCAAGCTATGATCAAAATGACATTCCTCTTGAAAATCAGTTCAAATTTGACAAAGTTATGACTGTTTGACTTTGGTCAGACTTTGGATCTAGCACTTTACATGTCAAAATTTTCGTTCAATTTCCCATGATTTTTGACAAGAAAATGATACGTCTCAGACTCAAGTTTAAAGTGCAGTTTTAAACTAATTATGATATAAGGAGCTTATTAAAAGTGAAAACTTGAGATTTAAAATTTTCAATTTTCAAAATATTAAAGGAGGAGTATTGCCATCAATATCGAATTCTAGCATAAATACTTTTTTTTAAGATATAAATAAAAGTTGAATGCAGAATGAATTTAAATGCCAAACCATCATCAAAATTATATAAAGCTTGAAAGTTGGTTCAGTTTTGACAAAGTTATAACGGTTTGACTTTGGACAGACTTTGGATCTAGCACTTTACAAGTCAAATTTTTCGTTCAGTTTCCCATAATTTTTGACAAGAAAAAGAAACGTCCCATAATCACGTTTAAAGTGTTGTATTATACTAATTATGATATAAGGAGTTTATTAAAAGTGAAAACTTGAGATTTAAAATTTTCAAGTTTCCAAATATCAAAGGGGGAGTATTAAAAACAATAATATAAGGAGTTTATTAAAAGTGAAAACTTGAGATTTAAAATTTCAACTTTCCAAATATCAAAGTGGAGAGTATTACAATCAATATCGAACTCTAGCATAAATAATTTTTTTTAAAGATATTAATAAAATTTGAATGCAAAATTATTGTAGATGCCAAACCATGATCAAAATGACATTCCTCTTGAAAATCAGTTCAAATTTGTCAAATTTATGACGGTTTGAATTTGGTCAGACTTTGGTTATAGCACTTTACAAGTCAAATTTTTCGTTCAATTTTCCATGATTTTTGACAAGAAAATGAAACGTCTCAGAATTAAGTTTAAAGTGTTTTTTTATACTAATTATGATATAAGAAGTTTATTAAAAGTGAAAGCTTGAGATTTTAAATTTTCAACATGTCAAAGGGGGGAGTATTACCATCAATATCGAGCTCTAACATAAATTCTTTTTTTTAAGATATTAATAAAATTTGAATGCAGAATGAATTAAGATGCCAAACCATGATCAAAATGATATTCCTCTTGAAAATCAGTTCAAATTTGACAAAATTATGACTGTTTGACTTTGGTCAGACTTTGGATCTACCTCTTTACAAGTTTAATTTTTCGTTCAATTTTTCACGATTTTTGACAACAAAATGAAACATCTCAGAATCAAGTTTAAAGTGTTGTATTATACTAATTATGATATAAGGAGTTTATTAAAAGTGAAAACTTGAAATTTAAAATTTTAAATTTCAAAATATCAAAATACCATCAATATCAATTATTAAGAAATAAATAAAATTTGAATGCAGAATGAATTAAGATGCCAAACCATGATCAAAATGACATTCCTCTTGAAAATCAGTTCAAATTTGACAAGAAAAAGAAACGTGTCAGAGTCAAGTTTAAAGTGTTGTTTCATGCTAATTATGATGTAAGAAGTTAATTTAAAGTGAAAACATGAGATTTAAAATTTTCAAGTTTCAAAATAGCAAAGGGGGGAGTATAACCATCAACATCGAATTCTAGCATAAATATTTTTTTTTAAAGATATTAATAAAATTTGAATGCAGAATAAATTTAGATGCCAAACCATGATCGAAATGAAACTCCTCCTGAAAATCAGTTCAAATTTGTTATAGTTATGACTGTTTGATTTTGGTCAGACTTTGGATCTAGCACTTAACAAGTCAAATTCTTCGTTCAATTTCCCATGATTTTTGACAAGAAAATGATACGTCTCGGATTCAAGTTTAAAATGTTGTATTATACTCATTATGATATAAGGAGTTTATTAAAAGTGCAAACTTGAGATTTAAAATTTTCAAAATATCAAAATACCATCAATATCGATTTTTAGCACAAATATTTTTTTTTTAAGAAATAAATTAAATTTGAATGCAGAATGAATTTAGATGCCAAGCCATGATCAAAATGACATTCCTCTTGAAAATCAGTTCAAATTTGACAAAGCTATGACTGTTTGACTTTTTAACATTTTTTTTTAACAATATGCGATAGCCTGTTACAATATCACATATAATCGAGGCGAAACAATAACATACCAAATGGCGCACCATAAGAGCGGTATGTTTGAATCAGAATCATCGCTTGCCCACGGTGGTCCACGCAATGCTTAAGGCTTCGAGGAGATTACATTGTCTTAGGATATGTAAGGCATTGCCTTCCATTTGATCAGTTCAAACAAATTTATTTGTCTATCGTAGGTTGCAGTAAGTCAGTTAACTCATTGGTGAAGGCCATGTTGCCCAGGCTTTGTAAGTAGCATTATTGCATGGTATCTTAGGTATGCGTGCCATTACTTTTCAGTTCGTATCAGTTACCTAGCGTAGGTTTGGACGGTAAGTCAAAAGACCCTTTGGCGATAAACTAATTTACCTAGACTGCACATGAGAATAAGACAAGGCTCCCAGTAATAAAATTAGTTCTTGTACTTCACTAGTTTATAAATCTATAAACTCAATGATGTAGACCTATTTGCTTAGGCTGCACATGCTAACAAGACAGAGCTCTAATAACCAAACAAACCAATTACCTAAAGTAAGTTTGGACGAGAAGTCGGTAGACTCTTTGATCACGGGCTTAATTGCCTTTGCTGCAGATGTTGATAAGACAGTGCTCCTGGATGAAAAGTCAATAGACTCTATGATGATGGACCTATTCGCTTAGGCTGCACATGCTAACGAGACAGAGCTCCTAATAACCAAACAAGCCAATTACCTAAAGTAGGTTTGGACGATAAGTCGGTGACCTTTGATCACGGGCCTATTCGCCTTTGCTGCAGATGTTGATAAGACAGTGCTCCTGGATGAAAAGTCAATAGACTCACTGAAGATGGACCTATTTGCCTAGGCAGCACATGCTAACGAGACAGAGCTCCTAGTAACCAAACAAGCCAGTTACCTAAAGTAAGCTTGGACGGTAAGTCAGTAGACTCTTTGATGACGGGCCTATTCGCCTTTGCTGCATATGTTGATAAGACAGTGCTCCTGGATGAAGTCAATAGACTCTCTGATGATGGACCTATTTGCCTAGGCAGCACATGCTGACAAGACAGAGCTCCTAGTAACCAAACAAGCCAGTTAAAGTAAGCTTGGACAGTAAGTCAGTAGACTCTTTGATGAAGGGCCTATTCGCCTTTGCTGCATATGTTGAAAAGACAGTGCTCCTGGATGAAAAGTCAATAGACTCTCTGAAGACGGACCTATTTGCCTAGGCTGCACATGCTAACAAGACAGAGCTCCTAGTAGCCAAACAGGCCAATTACCTAAAGTAAGCTTGAACGATAAGTCGGTAGACTTAAGACAGAGCTCCTGGGTGAAAGGTCAATAGACTCTCTGATGATAGACCTATTTGCCTATGCTGAGCATGCTAACAAGAAAGAGTTCCCAGGAAACCAATCAAGCCAATTACCTAAGGTAAGCTTAGACAGAAAGTCAATAGACACACTGATGATGGGCCTTGCCAAGGCTAACAAGGCAGAGCTCCAGAAGCCAGTTACCTATGTAAGTTAGAACAGAAGGTCAAAGACTCTTTAAAGATGGACCTGCTGCAAGTAAGGTACTTACTCATGTACTACCCTACAAATCATACTTAACGAAGAAGAAGTCAGAAATCACTAATGACTACCAATGTAATTAGGCATTGCGCTGTCCTAGATAAAGAAAGCAGGGTGTTAGTAATCTACAGGCACGCATTGCTACAAAGTATTGAATAGACAGCATTAACAGGATACAGCAATTGTGTAACCACAAGCAGGCCGATCAAACCAAAGCATCAAATCATTAGATAGTATTTAAGCTCAAGCAGAAAGAAGTACAATTTAAAAGCGATCAAGTAAAATGAAGTGTAATGCCAACAGAAATCTCAGTTCAGCTCCAGCCCAAGCCCCAGTACAAAACAATTCCAGCCATTGAAGGTCTGTCAAAATCAAGAAGCTTGGAAGTGCCACTGCCGGGCCCGGCACAATAAGACCTTTTTCACATAATATTAATAATTAAAAATAAACACAGTATTTTGTATGTTAATTTATTAACTTAGAGGCAAATTTATTCAATTAAAGAGTAGTTAGTAGTAAAATTTAGAATGTTGTGAACATTGAAGGTAACTAATCTGGGGATGAGGATTAACAATTGATCCAACATTTATTGCAAGATTGGGAAAACCCAGAAAAACCCAATCAGATCAAGAAATGAAGATTTAGATGATTAGAAGCTGAAGAATAGAGCAGAGTAGTTAGATTATAATAGATTAGATTAGGAAATTCAAGACTTGAGTTAGGAGGATTTTAAGAATCATTACAGGAGACGTTAGTCAGAGTAAAGCAGACAAGGACCAATAATAGACTTAATAAAAAGTATTAGGTGCAGTGGCAGACAAATATGTTAAAAGGTCAAGGCCATAAAGAAAGTTAATCACTTTCATCACTGCTCAGGTATTGGATCAGATTAGGATTCGGAGGCACAGAAGGCTGTGGCTGAGGACTAGAGATCTTGGCCTGGCAGTAGCAATTCGCTGCTCTATAGCGCGCAATTCATTGTTCAGATGATTAAGATGGCGATTAATGTGAGTCATTCGTGTGGCACTTATTGGAAAACGAAGCGTAAAAGAAGCCTCCGTGGAATCTGGATCAAAGGGGAGCGCTGCACGAACTTCACCAATTCTTTGAAGTAAGTTTGCTCTAATGCCATGAAGAGCGAAAGTTAGGCCTGTCAGGGGCATTAGTCGAGGGAGGTAAAGTGTTAGTTGAATATCAGGGAGGAACGTGATAGATCTTGGTTTAGTTGCGGCAGCGAAGTTGGCTCAGGCCAGCTGGTTGCCTGGTGAGAGCAATTTGGCGTTCAGTTTCCTGTAGTTCGTGGCTTAGCAAACGAAGATCCCGAGTAATATCAGTCATCTCTTCAGCAGACATGGGAAATCGAAGTCTGAAGGTACGCACAGTCAAGTCAGGATTATATGGAAGCCTGGAGCGAAGTTCACTCATTCTTTGCATCAAGGCTTCTCTTCTGTCAACAAGCTCTTGAAGACCAGGCGGCGGCGGAGTGTTTCTCCTTGTTACAGGAACAGGGTTGGTGTATTGTTGTAGTGGTCTGAAATATGTTTCATATTGTTGAAGATATCTTCGACGGCTTGCTTCTAAGCGGAAAGGAATGTAAGGTGCATAGATCAGTCTTCTGGCTTCCGGATTAAAGTGATGACACAATCTTTGAGCAAGTCTGGCAGACTGCTTGTCATAGGCTTCCGAAACGTGCTAATTTTGTAGTTTCTGTGAAGAATGGAAGTTGGATAAGGAGATTGAACATTAGCAATGGTCCTAAGGGTAACATCTTGGAAGACAACAATTCTTTCAATTTGCGTTTGGCTGGTGAGTGAGCCCCAGATAGGAAGGGCATATTGCCACACAGGAGCAATGAGTTGCTTATACAATAAAGACTTGCATTCAGTCGGTAACTTGCTTCTTCTGTTTATCAGCCAGTTGAGCTGGGATCTGCGGTTTTTCAGCTTATTAACCAGTTCTCTCATGTGAACGCAGAAATTTAGCTTGCTGTCCAGTTTCACCCCTAGATAGGGGTGATATTCAACAGTATTAACGGCTTGACCCATAAGCTTAGGTGAAATTCTAGGAAGTCCAAGTTCGTTGCTATTACGAAGAGAAAAAGGTACATGGGCTGTTTTACTAGCATTAATTTTGATGCACCATTTATTGGTCCAGGCAGTTAGGCTTCAAGTTACATCAACTTGACGAATGGCAGTAATTGGGGATTCAGCAGCTGACATGACAACAGTGTCATCAGCATATGTGGCTACAAAGAGCCTCCGTATTGTAAGGGGCATTAAGGAGAATATTCTCAGGGTTTGGGAGGTCAGCAGTATATATAGTGTAAGAATAGGGGCCAGGACACTGCCTTGAGGAACACCTGCCGCTATTCTCTTAGGAGTTGACCTGGCACCTTTATGATTCAACCATGAAGGTACGATCAGTCAAGTAAGTAGTAATTACAGCAAATAAGGTCAGTGGCAAGATGGGCTAAGTTTGAGCAGAAGACCTTGATGCCAAACACGATCAAAGGCTTCTTGAATATCCAGAAAACAT